>NW_010107227.1:0-247 GCF_000699245.1 Pterocles gutturalis | reverse complement strand
CCGAAGGCACCGGCAGGATCTGTCACAGCACCCAATCACAATGCAAAGCAGCTTTAAAAAAAAAGAAAATAAAAGTATAATAAAAAAAGCACCCCGTGACTCTAAAACACACTAATTTTGACTGACAGAACAACTCCCTTCGAAGCAAAACGCCCCGAGACAGCCAGAAACTGGGCAGCAGCAGCTCTGCCGGCTCTCCCGGGCGGTCGCGGCGCCGGGGCAAGGCAGCCTCCGCCAGAGCACGCGC
>NW_010107226.1:0-20550 GCF_000699245.1 Pterocles gutturalis | reverse complement strand
AGCCCGGGCACCTGCAAGGCAGAGCCGTCAGACCGATCGCACGGGGACGCGCACCCGAGACGTTCAGCCCCACGGGCTCCCTGCTTCACCACACTTGCACCCGGTGCCGGCGGCAGGGCGGCAGTTCTGGCATTGCCCGGTTGTTTATCCCTCTGAAATCCCGCGTGTTTGTCTGCGGGAGTGCCCAGCACAGATGCAGCGTGTGCATGGAACCGAAACATCATCTCGGTGTGCAGGAACCTGGGGTAATGTCCGACCTTCTCGGACACAGCATTGTCCGACACACTTCTAGCGCTTGCCAGAGGAAATTCCCCCCCTCGCCTAATTACTAGCTGCTTTTGACTGATTTCTCAGAGCAACCCCAGCTGCAATCTGAAAACCAGACTGTTATTTCTTATTGAGGACAAGTGCCTTTTCTGAGAAACCTCGCGCTGCACATGTGTGCCCTCAGTTTGCTGTGATACTTCAACAGCTGATGTAGGTGCAAACACCCAGCCCCACCATCTGCATGTTTGCATAGCTGGAGCTCCGCATGTCGAAATAAACACATGTTTGTGATCCTGCGGAAGGGTAAACATTCCCCACGCCATCGCTCGGCTCTCAGCGACAGGCGAGAGCATCCCTGCGACAGTCATGCACACATCAAGTGCAGCGTTGGGGTGACAACTGCAATGCACAGGCTAAAAACACAGTCCCTGTCCCTGCTGTAACTGGCTTTTCTATGCGTATGTTCCTTACTACTGGTGAACATTTCCGTAAATATGATCCCTAAATGCATGACACTGATTTCCAGTTTATTTGAAACTGTAACCAGAAACGTCTGAATTCTGTGTTTACACTCACAGTTAAGAACATCGCTTTCAAAGGTGTATTTTCTCCTCATCTTTACATTGCATCACTAGTTTATCTGCATGCTGAGGCGAGCTGGAATACGAGCAACAGGAAGCAAAGACAGTAGGTCTCTTTCTCCGTACAGAAACAGCCAGTCCCCAGGCATTTAAGATATATTTAGTAAGTGCATGGTACCTGCAGTGTATTTGGCAAGGTGCCTACAAGGAGCGCCCAAGGAAAACATATAAATGTGACATTTAGTAAATACAGTTAAAGTCACTGTGAAAAAAATCCAAATAAAAATACAAAAAGATAAATTTGTGTTCAGATGCAGATACTGTCATCTATGTTCATGTAAGCAGTTCTGACTCCTAAGAGGTGCTTTCAGTCTGTCCAGTGAGACTATTTTTGTGTGGTAGGACTACTGCTACAACAAAAGGGTAAGGCAAGCGAGTCTTTCATTTGTAGGACACCAGTTCCCCTGCTCTAAAGTTGTTCGCACTTCCAGCATGTGAAACGTGGTTGAATGATGGCAAGAAAAACCCTTCTCATCAGGCCTCCCATTCTGCACAGAATTTCGTGTCCTTTTCTAGATGTCTTCCAAGAGCATCTAAAATAAACGGCACTGAGGCACTTTCTGTGTCATGACAATGGGAGGAAAATTGCATCTAGCTCTTCTGGGCAGAGGCAGGGGTCGAGCGTTTGGGTGGCTTCGGCTGTGACACACGACAGCACGCCGGTTTGGGCTGTGGAAATGGGTGGGCTACAGCCTACGCAACGTCCCTTCCTTTTGTCACCCTACCTCCCTTTACAGCCCATTCTGTTTGTTTTCTGTACAGTTAAAAACTCTGTGAGTGAATAGTTAAACAATCCTGCGGTCGCACAGAGTTCTGCTGTGTTAAGCAAAAGCAAAAGCAGCGTGAAGAGAGAGGGGACAAATCAGTCCCAAGTAACGGGTTGGAAGTATCAAGATCCAGACTGCAAATTATGTTTGAGATCAGCCAGAAATTCATCAGGGGGTGAGGGAGGCAGTTCTCGGGGCTGCTGGAAATCTGTGGTTAGCAGTCCTTTCCGTGGAGTGCAGCGCTTTGGATTTTGAGCAGGCAAAGTTACAGGCTGCTGAGCCTCTGTGCCTCTGTCTACGGTACCGAGGCCAAAGCTGTAAACTGCATTAGCAAACATTTTAATTTCATCCTTATTCAGGAAATCCACTTATCACTGAAAAAGCCGGTTGCTTTCACTCCTTTGGCTACAGAAGTGATTCCCTGTGGGTAGATATTGAAAAATCTACTTCTCATAGGCTCAGCTAAGCCAGGTTTAGGATGGCCCATAGTGTATTCATATTAGGAAACATTAATAAAAAAAGGGGATAACTGAACAAATAAGCCTCCAGATTCTGCTGGGTAGTTGTACTAAACTGCACATATAATGAAAAAATACTGTGAAGGGAAACAAAGCAACTTAAAAGTTCTATTGGCAAATTTGAAAATATGCCCAAACAACGAAACCAAACAATATGCTGCACTTGGTGAACCTGAACCCCCCCCAGCCCCGGTGAAGTATAGGATCTGCTCAGGTTTCCCAGAGGAAATAGCTAAACAGAAATGTAAAGCTTTAGGAGAAAGATGGGAGAAGAAACCAAAGTGAACAACACTAACAAATTACCTAAATAATAAAATGCACTTGCTAGTCATTTCTCTTACCTGTTCCGACATCAGGATTTGGCGCAGTTCCTTCTTGAGATCAATAAGCTGATCGTGATAGATGGCCATGGACCAAGGCTCCCTGAAGTAGCTGGTTAAAAAAGAAGAAATTTAGTTATCTTGTGAACCTCTCATTAACTACTAATAAAGTATTTACCTGCTTTCTTGCCTTTATAAATTACAGTTCTGGACCCATCACGATCGTTTGTTCATAAAATGCCTCCCGTAACAGCATGGTCAATCAATTCTTTTAATGGATGTTCCTGATGTACAGCCAGCTTCAGTAATTACATTTAAAGTGGCTTAATTCAGAGCTGTGGCAAGACCCAGTGAAGAATCCTGATTTTATCAGAATTTAAAAGCCTGAAGACCTGTAAAGAACGGTGTCTCCATTATCTGTCCTCATTTGAGAAAAGCAGATTGCAGGATTAACTGAACTGCTGCATAAACAAATTAAATTTGTGTAGACAATGACACAAATGTTGTTCATCATTAAGGTTTCTGGATTAATAAAGGCCAGAAAAACAGGCCACCACAGTGTTGCAATATGTTCTTTGCACGAGTACACTGAAGCTAAATTGAACCTATTCTAGGAGGAAGATCTTGCAGCTTTTTCTTTCAGTGACAGCATTCATGAGAACATTCTTCTGTGAAAAAGGAGTAAAAGGACGGAGAGGACATGACTCGATGTAGAACCTCAAGGCTGTAAATATAACCAGAGGCAGCTAGATTACAAAGCTGTGATTTATTTCTCTTTCCTCTTTAATGAATAATTTTTACAGCTTCAGTGAGATGCTCTGCGTGTAATTCTTGTTATCGCTCACTGGAGTCAGGAGGTGTCCCACGTTCACTCCAGGAACGACTGAGCAGATGTCAGCAGGGTCACGCAGGAAGTTTTAGGATGGGTGCGTCTGCATGGCTGCGACCAGCGTTCTCGTCTTCGGAATGGCAGCAGCACGCTCGGCACTGCTGTCAGGAGCGTGCGCACGCTATCGCTTCATCCAGTTGCGTGGTCTTTAAATGACCATCTGGATAAAGCAACCTAAAAGGCACTGTGCAAGTTTAACAATTCTGACACATCCGTCTACAGAAAATTAACCTGCAGCTTCCCTGTTGCAGAGGTTCTTTCTCATTAATGTCACATGGCAGTACTTCCCCCCTCCCACTCTTTGAATGAAACTGCCGCTCTCACTCATGCCCTGCGCAATTCATATCGCTTTGTGCACCTGGCAGAACTTTGCTGTTATTTCACATACTCGACCCATCACAAGCTCTCCTCCCACTGAGCCCCTTCATATGCGTTTCTCTTTGTGTCGCAGGCTGGCTGGGGCTGCCTCTGCGAGATTCCACAGTGTCCGGCACAGTGGGGCTCTCTCCGGCAGAGGTTTTCACAGTATAAATATTTATTGACGCTCTGACAAATGACGGCATTCTCGCTGTGTAAGTGCTGCCCAGCCGGGGGGCCTCTGGCAGCACGTTACGACTGACAGCGCCTGCTCATTCGGAGGTGAAATGTTAGGAAAGACGAGCTCAGCTTTAAGTATCTTTAAGTACTTTTATACCTATAATGTGCACGGAGAGCTAGGGAAGAACAGGATACTCCCTGAATATTTAAAAAACTTCAATTTCAGAAGAAAAACCCCACCCAACACAAACCTTTAACTCAATGTTGATATTAGACAGCAAAGCAGGGAAAAGGGGGTGTTATACCAGAATACATTAACATCATTAAAGACACACTGTTTTCACTGATATGCTCTCCTAAAAGCCATGTTCCACTGCCCAGACATTTTGTTTTCAAGCTGGCACCTTAAATTCTAGCCCTGATAAAGTGATTTCATCTCTTGATGGAGGCCCATCTTCCAGCTGCCTTACCTTGTTAAGCTGTTCACCTGCCTCACCCAGATGTTGCATTAAGTGATGTTTACAGAAGGTTTCAGGGATGCTGCCTGTTACTGCTCCTGTTGCCAGCTCAGCCCATAACTGCACTTTTAACTGTTCCTGTCAATATTCACAGATTTGGAATACTGTCACCCAGTTTGCAATATTTGATGCAAATAAAATTGCCCTTTTTGGGAGAATGGAGAATGTCTCTTCTGTATTTTCTAGACAGGCTGCCAAGAGGAGCTACCAGTAAACAACATTTACTCCCCAGCTCCCTTTACTTCCCTTCGCCTGAAGAAATGGAACCACCAAAAGTAATTTAAAGATATGCTTCACAGAAACAATTCACTTTCTTTGCTGACCCTGTGGTTTTTTCAATTTATTTTTTCAGTTAGAATCAGCGTTCTAAAGGGGCACACGGTGCTCCTGAGAACGCGGATCTATATATGGCTGCTAAAGAGAAGTTCAATAATGAAAAAACCCATTTGAAGCCAAACCAACAAGTTGACTTTCTGAGGCTCATTCTGAATTTTATTACCACTTCAGCAGCAGTCCCTCAGGGCAAGCTGTAGAAGGCTTGAAAGTATAATGCTCTTCAGTATACAAGATGGAGCTGGCATGCTACCAACAGCGGCTCAAAGGCTCCTCAGCTATCAGGAGAACGGCATCTGCCACATGTGTTTGCACCATTTAGTCTTTCATAACCTGCCAGAGCGATCAGGCTAAATATGTACAAGATGACAATGTCTGCCAGGAGCATAACGGGTTTTCAGACTTGGTCACTTCCTAACGGGGATCCCCTGCTGGCAGACTTTTATATCGACAGAAGCTATCATGGGAAGGCATTTGTAACAAGACGGGATGAAATGGTCTCCTTTTGAAGACAATAAGCGACATCCTTTTTGTTGCTAGGAAGCTGGTCTCGCCTTTCATTGACAAACCATATTTAAAGTCTGTTCTGCCTCATTTGTGATGTGTAGCCTACATTAGATGAAAGAGAAGAAGGAGGAAAATATTTAGTGGCGTCCTGTACAAAAGACATGGAATCTTTCCCTTGTCAGGAGATAAAACGGACAAAGTTGGCCACTGCTAGCAACCAAAAAAGGCATACGCATGCCCGCGGCTTTCCCTCTGAGAGCTAGCTGTATTTATTCTCCATGTCATTTGCAACTACACACCACTTTTGGAGAACAAGGCTTCTGCCTCTGTGAAGCTGCCGTACGCCTGTGGTGTGTCCTGGCACTCCACAGCAGAGGCAGCGAGGACTCGACACTGACCCCTGGAAACGTTTCTGCCGTGAGTCAGGTCTAACGGCACGAGATGGATCACTGACAGCAAGACGGGAAAGCCAGGAAATCTTAAAAAATTAATGGAAAACCTTCACAGTAACATACTCCGTTTGTACAACAAAACAGAAAGCTGGATTTAAAGTTAAAAAAAATAATTGAATTTTTTACAAATAATTTTAAATCCCATGACAAGAAAGTAATGGCAGAAAGTGAAGACCAGCTCTGTAGAGTGAGCTCATCTACTCTGGTAGACATACTCTTTTATCATTTGCAAACTTAGGCTATCATGCTCATACAGACCAGTTTTATCACACCACTGCAAAGTCTTCCAAACTTCTGCAAGTTGGGGATGAAGGAAAACAAGGCCCAAATAATCTCCACTTACACTGTTAAAGATGGGCTTCTGAGGATGATTGTTGATTTTGTCTTTATGTATTTCGTATCGGGTGCTTTTCTTGGAAAATCTCAGCTGAAATCTTCTCCAAAGGAAAAAAAATAATCACTGAAAGCAGTGATACGAATGTATCCAACATGGAAAAAACCCCAGAAATTAATTTTTTAAAAAGGTTTGATTTTCTCATTCCTCTTAATGTGAAAGTAAACCTCATTATTACAGCCTGAAAAATACTGGTTTTCTTTTTAATATGAGGATTGTAATATGTTTTTAATTACTTCCATTCCTTTTCTTGCTGTTTCTATGAGCCTGATGACAGCTGAGATAACCAGTGTCACCATGGACAAGCCTGTGGACACACCTTATGCTCGGGGAATGCAGACCGGACGGCTCATTAAACTACGTGGAATAATCCCTCCCTGCAGGTGAGCTCATGCGTGCACGCTAAGACTGCCGCGCTGCAGCCCAGAATCCAGTTAAGGGAATTTAAACTACTGGCGTGTTACTAACTACAGCTTTAGAGGATGCTGTGTGTGTCAGTGTTCGTTTGCCACGCAAATGATAACAAAACCAAATTTGACTCCCTGCATCCCTGCTATCCCTGCTCTTTCACCAACACACATCAGCTTGGAGGAAACAACTAAGTTCAGAAACTCAGACCACCTGTGAAGTGGCTTGAATCTGTTTGCGACTTTTGTTAAATGTCTCAAAATAATCATTAATACAGGTCTCTTGAAATCACGTTCATTTCTTCACAAAGCAGTCTACAATCCACCAGCAACCTGCCCTGTGTCCCATTAAACTCGGTGGGGCCCTGGGCAGAGCTGTACCTTCCCATCATCCAGCCCTGGAAGCAGATGCAGAGCAGCACGCGTTTTTTTAGTGCGCAGTATAAGGCAGAGTCATTGATAAACTTCATCTCCGTTAATCTATGAGCAGAATCTCCCTTCCTCTCTGTAGCTTCCCATGCTTAGTACCGCCCGGTGCATTTTTAAGCTGGATGTCCGTTTTTCTTGGTTTAGGTGTCTTTTAAGAAGAAATGTAATGCTTGAGATGCAAAATCTACAGGCTGTGTCAGCTACATCTGGAAGATAACTCTATCAGTTCCCAAATGCTCAGACCTCAGAATATACCACGTTTGGATTCTTTAAACTCAAACGACTTTGTCAGTTTATGGAAGCTGTGTTTCCCATTGGTGCTTTTGGCACAAGATGGAAAAAGCCACCCAAATGCTGGCATGCTTTTGTTGCAGATACCTCACTCCTCCTCGGTTCTGCACTATCTGGTCAGTAAAAGAAAGCTCCTGCTATTACAAACAGCATGAACCAAACCCGAAGGACAAACACAGATGAAGCTGAAGCAGCTGGTCTGCTGACACAGGCTCAAGTACAATACAATTTTGCCAGGAGTGCCTATGAAGAGCAGGGAATTCCACTTCTCAGAATGCAATGCAATTTTAATTTCCAGGTCGTTCCGTTCGCAGATGAGCAGAAGTCTGTTCTCCAGCACAAGTGCACATAAGAAGAAATGTTCCATCTTGCCAGGACAAGAGAAGATGCATTGTTTTGGGGACAATATAGGGTATAGGGATGTTTTTAAGACTCTTAATTACAAAGATACTGTGATTCCCGTAAAAGATGTAGAGTATTTCCAGATATACCTTGCATAGCTGGACCAGGAATCAAAGTGTGAATTTAAAGACAATATAAATAAACCCACTGAGCATTTCCTGCTAAGTATCATCTGACCAATAATTTGGAGAGACAGCTTGTTTATGTAGGTAAAAAGCAAGACTAATTTGTGTAAAATCCCTTAAAGCACCACTGAAAGCATTGTTCTTAATCACAAAGAACATAAAATGTTCCCTGGTTTGCAGTTTCTTAAAATTCACTTACAACTGCTGAACAATCAAGGAAATGTTGAACCAACAGCATGGTTGCAGCAAGAAATCCCTTTAACTCCTTGCTCTAGAGTTCTACTCACTAAACACCTGTTGGTCCATGCATTTTAGTAATTCCTGTCAAATTCATTGATCTAGGGCTCTGTTACTGCTCTGACCGAGGAACTGGTGAAATCAGTCGTCCTATGGACAATGAACCTGGGTCTGTGATTTACTTCATTGGGCAGATTTATAAAATAACAATAGTATTCACTAATTTATAGGCTGACACTTGTGTACTTTTTGATAGGTAAATCACAGAAATGCCCATGCTTTTTTACTACGTTTAAGAGAACTATGAGCAAAGCCGCAATGTCTTTTGTTTGGAAGACAACTGGTTTAAAACCTGTGGTTCACAACCCCCCTTCTTCTGTAGCTGCAATAGCACAACATAGTGCAGGGCAACTCATCTTGCAGGTCTTGCTCAAGAAAAATGGCCACGGAATCCAGACCTCATAGAAGACAGTGCTGATCCTCCTGGGCCCAGTCCAAAACTTCACCAGGGCTGCTGCAGAGACCTGCAGGGATGTGGGGCACGGTTTACACTGTGTGTGGCTTGCCTGCATCTTCACTTTGCAAATGCTGGCTGCCCATCGTGACTGATAAATCACTTCTGTTTTCTGCATTTTTAATATCCGGGAAATGTTACATTAAGGTGCCATTACGGGCAGGCAGCATCAGAAAGCAGATCTCAGCAATACCTGCTGCACACTGAGATACCGCGGTCCTTTCCTATCCTAAGCATCCTCGAGAGATGTTCTCCATTATTTCAGCACTGGAATTTTGTAAAGTTTACACACTTGCCCAGATACTAGCAGTTACTGTGTAGCTGATTCTCTCTGAACTGCTCTTCCAACTTCCTAAACTCTGTGCTCTTTAAAAATGATATAAAAACATTGCTGTCTGCTCTTTTGATGACAAAGTTATGGCTGACCCTGAAATAAGGTTTATTGCATTTTTTCACATAGTACTATTTCACACGTAACATATCATGAAAAACAGTTAAAAGGAAATTAAATCTGACTCAGAAAATCAACAAATATGCTGCGTGCAGTGGTATGATTGTTTTTCTGCAATTACTTGTTTACGAATTCAATCATTCATAATGGTTTGCATAATTATTAATATGAATCAGCAAGGTTCAACTGCAAATTAATGTGGTAGGATTCAGTTGACTAGCCTTTACTTACTAATTCAGACGTGGGGTTTCTTAGTAACATAGCTCTTCATTAGCAAGTTAGCTGCTCCTTAAAAACTACATTAATATATAGAAATCTAAAGCCACCTAAAGGAGTCTGCTGTTTATATTGATCTGCTGTGTAAGTACAGCTTTACCAGAGCACCTTGGGGTTAGCATTTAATTCTGGTAGGAAAAAAAGCTGTTAGTGCTTTGATATCTCTTCATGTGTTCCTCTTTCCTTATCCTCTCTCTCTTCATAAAAAGCACACAAATTTTCCTCTAATTAGGCTGTAAAGTGTACTGAGTAGCATTAGTCCCTCTCAGCCACGCTCACTACCTGCCACATTTCCTTTCTGGTTTTTTTCATCCCTGCAAAAAATAAGTCTCACCGTCTGCATGATGAATAAAAGCCTAAGGTAGAATCCCTTAAATGCAATCACAGTGTGCTAATAGTACGGGATCCGGCAAATTCCAGACAGCAGCGCATTCTAGTGTTTCTCTTAATGAACAATCACTCTTCATTTTTGAATGTCTGGTTCAAAACCAGCTTTTCTATGTAGCCTGCGTCTCATGTCTAAATAATCACTGATTATCCAGGCTATAAGTAATAAATTTATCTTTACCTAGTCCTTTTAAAAATAATACCGAAAACATCAAATGTTCTTCTTTTTCCTGATTTATTTGTTATATTGTGAGATTTCTAAGTTGCATCAATGAACAGTCCGGTGTGGTGTTTCTGCTTAAACTCATTAAGGGACACTGCTTAGTAACTCACTTTTAGCCTAATGTGAACAGTACGATGATGTGTGAATTGAACTTAAGTAGAAGGGATCAAGTGGTTACTTTAAAATAAGTAAATGTTGTTCGTACTGCTCAAAATATTCCTGAGCATTTAGCTTGTACAGCTAATACAAAAAATGTGGGCGTAAGTGTCAGGGTTTGAAGAGACATCCAGTGATATTATTCACTTTACCAGCTCCTGGGTGGAATTTTCCAAAGCAGTGAAAAGGAGTTTGACTCCCTTCATGCCTTTCAGCTGCGCGTTTGGCAGTTTTGTGCCCTATTGCCTATCGGTACCTGCTGCTGTTGAAGCTGTGCCTCTTTGTGTGGAGTCTCCCTGATTTTTTACAGGGGGCTTAGCCTCTCGTACAGCAGCACCCACCACGGCCAGGCTGCTTGCAGATCCTCTGGCAGACAGCTGGGGTGGATCACCAGAGATCCACACATGCATAAGTTGCTCATTCCCTTCATACATGAGCACTGAATCCTATCTGCTCCTCGGGCACTGGGAAGAAAATTCCTTTGTCACTACATTTCAGCAAAATCCTCGTACTTTTTGTCCCATGCTTAGGTATTGCCGGAGTCATAAGCCACCCTTCCCACTCCTACTTGGCGGAGAGCCTCTGGTTAACATCTGCCAACAGGGCTTCTCTCTACGGACCTGGCCCCTCACATCACCAGTCCATGAATGAACCTTTGCAGCTTGGTGGACATAAAAAACCCAGCTCTGGATAACCCCAAAGCTTGCTGTGGAGATGAGGCACTCAGAGAGCACCTGCATCTTGCTGCAAACAGCTTTGCCATCGTGCCATGAACACACGTTCCTCATGGTGCTATGTGAGACCACTATGCAGGGTAGAAAAATTGTCAGCAAGTTGGACAAGCCCTTAAAATGCTGGAAACCAAGTTTTAATAAAAAAAGAAATGATAAAGTCTTTCTGAGCTCTGCTTGGGTGAGTGTGCCGGTAAGGTTTCTCTGCTAATTGTCCTTTAAAATACACCCAGCCTTCTCCAACTCCTGCACAGCACTGACCCCGCAACATTCCTCAGCTCTCCGCTGGAAAGCCGACATACACATACAGCACGATGCCAATGGCCAGCGGTGTGCTCCAAGATGGCTCCACGATGTAAACTGAAGCACGGTAAGTACAGATGACTGAAAGCACATTTCTAGTAAGAACTAAATATAAACAATATAAAGAGAGCACTTAGTACTGTTATGTGTTATTGAAAACACTTTGATTGCTACACCATGCTTTACAAATTGCTAAATACCAGAAATGCTTAACAGACAGCATCTACCTTCAGCATTACACAGAGTAAACTTGGTGAACAGGTACGAGAACCACCTTGGGAAGGGGATGGCTGAGCAACACAGCATTTCAGAGCGTGCCTTTAGAAACTGACTGGCATGAGGAGGCTGCCTCTGACGGACACTTCACCACTGTCAGCCCAAATCTGTGCCTTCCCTCCAGTGCTGCTGCCCTTGCTGCCCTCGCTGTTGTGCAACAGTGGTGCTCCTTTGCTTCATCACCAGTATTGCTGCTGCGTGAGCGTGATGCAACCAGCATCTTCTGCAGGTCATGAGTGGAAACACGTTCATTAATACAGTACTACAAAACCCCAAGGAAAAACCACTCACACTTCATTTGATAGATAAGCTACTGAAGTATTTTAGAAACTAGTGGGTCAGATTTTTCTGCATTGTGTTAGTAGATTTGGTTTTCATTAATGCCAAATGAAGCCTATGTGAAGCACTTCCATCTCATATTAAAGGCATGATGCCAGCAAGCATCCATTTGGTTGCCAGGTATCAGGAGACCCCTCTAATTATCCATTTTGTACTTAAGATGCAGCAGAGGGAGATTCCACTGCTCTGTGGACACATTCCATAACTTGGCAACTGCCTTACAGTTGCCTTCATCTCGGGAGAATACAAAAGGGTGTAACTGGCTGGTTACATTCCTCCTTATGAGGAAGCAGTACAGAGGACTGATGACCAGTAACAAATCTATAAGCTTAAAAATAAAAGAAAAAAATGAGAGCTCTCTCCCCACCCCCCTATTTTATCTGCTGCTATGGCAATGGAAAGAATTTTCAAGGAAAGAATTTTCATGGAACGGCTTTCAAGCAATCACCAGAGACCTCGGAGGGAAGGGAAGGAGCATGGTACAGGGGACACTTCTCATGACCCCTACCGGAATTTGCTTTCTTTTTCCTTCAAGGGAAGTCTTCCCTGTTGGAAAGAGCCTCATTCTTGGGCGCGCAAATTCCAGTTGAGCCTGTCTGAGATGCAGCCCTATGGGAAATGAATAAACATTGCAGAAACTCCTTCCTAAAGTGGATTCCAAATCTAGGGAGTAATGCTGTTAAACTTCCAGGTGACAAAAAAGGTTTGTATACAAAATCCTCCACTTTAGGATACTGTGTCTTTGGTTCCTGTGGGTTGGTCTGCCCTGCCATCGGACAACTGCATCGCAGGATCTCCCTGCGCAGTAATGGCTGAAGGCCCAGATGCAGTGAGCACACCTCCTGTGGTGGCACGAGGCAGGTGGAAGGGTGACCATCGCTGATGGCAACGGTGCCTTCTTCTTGTAGCACAATGACACGTGAGGATGAGAGTTGTCTTGGTCAGTAAATACTGCCTGTCTGAGGCCCTGACAATTTGCCCAGCAGACCTTGGCACGCTCTGAAGCAGTCAGAGGGATGAAGCGCATCCCAGTGTGGTGTGGTCAGAAGAGACAGCTGTCTGACTGGATGTGGTCATCTTCTGGCTGAACGGCCTATTTCCTCAGCTGCTGTTTGCATAGGTAGAGACAAAAACATCAGCTCTTAAATTTGGGTTTAGCTAAGTAATGAACTGAGCCTGCTCAGACACTGCTCTGAATTAAGCTGGATACCTAACCCCTATGAGAATCGGGCCCCAGGATGGCTGCAGAAGCTTAGCTATAGGCAATTCTTTTTGAAAAAGAGGAGTATCTGTTGTAGCTAAGGCAGCTAGGCATTCGGAGGAGCTTTTACTTTAACTGTGCAGTTGTAGAGTTGCACCAAGACCTCCTTTAAAAATGTCCATAGCATCTGTCTGCTAAAGAAGAAAGGAAAAGAAACTTTAAAACTCTTTAGTTCCACCAGATACAGTGTTGGCGGGCTTACCTATGAGTGCTGAAAGCATTGTTTCCCTGACAAAAATTCAATTCAAAAGCATTTGAGGGTGTCAGTGAGCTGTGAGAACACTGCAGTGCAGAGGAGGAGTATCTGACTCACTGGAAGCTCACACTCTCATGCCAGTCAGGTGATTTTACGCCAGCTTTTTTGGTTACTGCTCGCTAGGTTGATAAACGTATGAACTTGAAGTCTTAGAGGGCATCAGTCTGAATACACATAATCAGTACTGGTGTCACTGGGGACATCGGACTGCTCGTCCTGCAAATGGAGGGGCTGAGGGGCTTCCTTCCCCGGCACGGACTAGGCTGGGGCAGCAGCCCCTGGGGACCCCTCTGACCCGCCCCAGGAGCGGGCTGATGCGTGCCCACCACCCTGCCCAGCCTCCTTCACAAACTGCATGGGCTGCAGGGCAAAGGGAGGAGGTGAGGGAAGAGATTTCAGCCTTTCATTTCGTTGTGGGTCAAGTCCTGCAGCTTTTAATCATGTTGAACTCACACTGAGATCAATGGAACTTTTCTCTCAACAAAAGGAAATGTTATTTATCTCATTATTACCATTAGCTGCAGTTTCACGCAGACAGCTAGAAGGGGCTCCTTCTTCAAGTTCGCTGAACCTGGAGGGCCTGTTGTTCATGCTAATTTGAAAATGGTGCTGGCTCATCACAGTCAGGAAATCCGGTATCATGGGGTTAACTTTCGGCTCTTATACCCAACGCAAATCAGTGAGGAAATTCACTGCTAGGTACAGTCTCTAATTATTTAACAGATAATTTGCATGCTACACAGAAATAAATTAACTCCCAGGTGACAGCTGTTCCACAGTGTCCGTTCCTGGAACTAGGTGCCATGCTGGGAAATCTAAATGCAGCCCAAAAGATTAAAACATTGTACTTTCCTGCCTTATGGGAAGGCCCTCCCCAAAACAGAGGCATATAGAAGTGGGGAGGAGAACGAGTGTTTCAAACAAGCGAGTTAGGAACCTTAACTAACAAACCACAACATTTTCCCAGTCTACGTTTTCTTTTCACCAAGGGCACTTCCCATCTTGCTAGAAAATACCGCAGGTGGATGTAAGAGTAATGTGTACTAGTTTAAAAGGATTTTTTTTCTAAGTCAAAGAGGGAAATTCAGTCTTAACATCAGGTTTGTGCTCATACAGTCAGGTGAGATCACTACAGACCACATGAACACCACCCAAAACAGATTTTCTTCTTTTTATCACACACATAGAAATCAATGACTGCATTTTCATATTCCTTGCCAGAAGACATCCAGACACCACTTTTTATCTACATAAAAGCCTCAAGACAATCTTCCTCTCAGAAGAGATGCTAAAACATTTTTCAATTTAATGGTTTTATAATAGACACCCTTCTCGTGGCTAGTTGTTAAGGCTGTATATTGTTCATAGATGTGTGTATACTGTATGTAACAACACTGTATTCTGTGGTGTGTGTGTATTGTATATGTGACACGGTATTATATATCCTAAGACTACAGTATATTGCCAGCCTTTTCCATTGCTCTCCCTCCTCCTGAAAGAAGCAATTTCCTGTGCCAGTTTGCTTTGTGCTCCACGGTTAGGTGGAGATTACAGGCAGTTTGCTTCCTCCTGTCGCTGTCTCTTCCTTTTCTTGCTAGTCCTCTCACCTTGCCTGGCTGACTGCGCAGGGCTCTCCTTCGCTGCAGCGGGCTGCTCTTCTGCCCCCCACCTGTTACACCAGCTAGAGAACACATCCTCCTCACAGTACAGACATTTGGAACAGAAATACCCAGACTGATGTGAATGGAGATGGATGTGCGTGCATGTGCACGCGTGTGAAAGCACTGGAAGAAACAAGCCATCAAGGATTAAAGAACAGCATGTGTTAATTGCTACAGAGCAACACATCTGATTTCATTCAAATGACCAAATAGCAAGAGAAGGAACAAACCTACCTACAGATAAGGGATAAAGAAGATGAAAAATTGACTGGAGGCACACAAGTAACCAGGTAAGAAAAACCTGGCAACTGTAATCCAAGGATTTTGCCATGGGCTAATGAGAGGTGAGATAAAATAACAAGGCAAAAGATCCCAAACAACATCCACATCTAAAGGCTGTAAAAGAGAAGTCCAAAAATTAGTTCATCATCACTAATTAAGAAGACCTCAAGAGACACAATGAAGACCTGATGAGCGGCGTCCCTCTGTGTGACACACTGGTGATCCTGGCCAGACCACCCAGACATGCAGGTCGTGGTGCCTGTGGGTGTTGGGTGTGAGGGAACCCTGACCCTGCACAACCTCAGATCCCGGTAAGCAAAGACCAGGTAAGATACAAGCAGTCTTGCAGGAGCTGATGACTCCCCAGCGAGTGTATCTGCTGCTATCAAAGCTGCACTTGTTACTCTTCTAATGTCAACTGGCCTGACTCATCCTACTAACAGATCATCACCGGGATCTTCATCTCTCCTGAGATTTTTAAAATCTCTGTGCATGTTTAGAAATTGATCTTACTGGTCAGCCTGTGCACTGTGTGGGGATCCTACCACGATCACGAGAGCAAGGGAGGCTAAAGCATTCTTAATTTCTCTCACGAAGAAATAAGCTGGCCGTTCAGAAAGTCAGTGTCTCATCTCTTCAAAACCTGTGTGCATAGCTAGCAAGAGTGCAGGTAAGTGCAGCTGCACTGAGGTCCTTGGGCTGGGCGACATGCCCAACGTGCAGCAGCAAAGGGAACAACGCTGGTTTTGCCAAGGTCAGGAAAATACTGCTGTGTTGCAGGCAGAAATCCCAAAGCAAGATGATTTATTCTTCCAGATGTTGATACTGGTGTCAAACCTGCTAGTACATAACAACTGACACTGTAACCACATCTGGGCAAACAACAAAGGCCTAAGTGTCTGGCAACATTTGTGGTTCATAGAAAAGATCAGGTCACAGCTGTGTTTGCATATTGTAACACCATGAAAAAGACTGATGATACCTTGCCACAACCCGAATATGGAGTTTCTTCCAGAGTTCAAAATGTATTGGCTGCTCAGCATCAGCTGTGACAAGGAAAGAAAATTATCTGCCAGCTTTGCCCATATCTCACCCAATTGTGCCATCCTCCTTCAGTTTCTACTTAACACCTATTGACAACATACTGTTTACGTGAACTTTACATTTGCTGTGTGCCATTCCTCTCTTGTAAAACAAGCCCAACATTTTCTATAAATCAAAATCAACCCCTGCAGCAGCAGCAATAATTCACAAGTTTCACACCCCTCTCAGCAGAGGCATACAAAGGTCTCCTGAAGTGAAATCTATAAAGAAGCATTTTTTGTCCAAGAAACTTTTAAACCTCACAGTTGAGGTTTGGGTTCATCCTGTCTTTCAGTACAAGTTGAGAAGAAAAAAATGAGGAGCTAGACTCTGTAATATTTACAATGAGGAAAGCGTGCAGGAAGAGGACTGCAAAACACCTCGGAAGAATTGTGACGTGATGTGCCGCACATCTAGTCCCCATGAAGCCCCCAGTCCTTTTCAGGGCAGTTCACCCTTTGAGACGGCAGCTGATCCCACAATTCTCAAAAGATGGCATAAAACCCAGTTATGTCATTAACTGAAGGGCTTAGCTGGATCCCCCTCTCCCTGATTTCAGCAGACGTTCTCGTTTCTCTGTCCTTGCAGTGTACAATGCCTTGTCCATATTCTGGTGAAGCTTTGTGACGCTGAACCAGCAGAAGCACAAAGCTAGAGAAAGCGGTACAGGAATGCAGAGGCTCTTAAGCCCCTGTCTCAAGATACCAGGTGCTTCATTCCTACAGATTTGTTTGAACCAGCAGATTGCTATTATCGTGCAAAGTTTCTTTTGGACCACAGCACATTGTTTACAGCACTTTTGCAGACTGCTACCTAAGGAATATTGTTTAATCTGAAAATTTTGCTACCATTTATGCCTTTCTTCCAACAAAATCAGACCTGGAAACCTTTAAGGCACCACTACCAGCTTAGTATCATGATAAAAATGCATCATTTGTTCCTGCGCTTGGCTTTCTGTCTCCAAACCAGCTTACGCAACGCAGTACATCACTTCCCTGTCTGTGACAATTTAGGTTCCCAAGCCACCATTTGTGACAGATTTTTTAAAATGAAAATCAAAATAAGATGTACCACCATGTTCTTCTTTATCTCCTGTTTCAAGTACATGCTCAAAGAATTCCACCCCATGAAGGAAACGCAAGGCTGGGGGTTTTTGGTTTGTTTTACTCAAGCTTGAACTCAAAGCACTTGTTTTCACTGAGGCACAAGGAATAAAACAATTTTGAGGTTTTAGGCCAGGTAATTTTTAAGGTAGGAAATTCTGGACAAGTAGCAGAAGATTAAAGATATCGTGGATCTCATTTTTTTCATATATTTGTCTCTCTATAATAACTTCCTTAACTAAGTTTGCTTTTCCAAAAGCAATGAAAAATTCTTTCAGAGGAGATGGCACATCAATCCTGGCTAAAAATAGCCAGGCTCCTTAGTCTCTCCCACCACTTGAGACACTTGCCAGGAACACCTGGTCCCCAGGACTGCCCTGCGCTTGCCTGGGCGCGGCGGGCAGGGGGGAGCACCGCAGAAAATCTGCAGGACCTGTTCCACTGCTGCCCAGTGCTGCAGTGGGATAAGCCCTGCAAGGTGCATGGGGAATCTCTGCTAAATATGAAGAGTCTTGACACAGCCTCCATCTATAAAATTCAGTTAAAATAACTCCCTTACACAGAGAGCACCGTCTAGAGGATAAACTTTAGGGTTTATCACCAGGTAAGCAGGCAAGTTGTTGAGTGTCACTAGCATGAGTGATTTAAAATCTCCCTAGAAACCACTGGCTTAAAAATAACAAGAATACTGACTTTAAAAAGCGACTTCTGAATATGAGTCTTCAGGAAAAAAAGATTGGTCAGGTTATCATTAATCTGAATGAGTTAAGCCTACTGAATATTACAAGTAAAAGTTATAAAGATACTGAAATGCTCTTTCAGATGAAAGATGGTCAAATAAACCCCTACTCCTCTAAATAAATCTCAGACACACAGCTCTTTCCAGGAAGGTCTTCAGGGCTTGCATTACCACTGATAATTTTGCCAAATTATGGAAAATATTTTTAAAATTCTATCTTTTGTTCTAAGGGAAAACAGACAGAAGAAAAACTGTAATAAAATAAAACTGAAATTCTGACAGAATGTAGATTTTATGCACAATGTTGAGTTTATCTTACCTGTAAAAATCTGTAATCTGCCCTTTGTTCCAGCGATAACAAAGGTCATTGAGAAGGCGCTCATGCTGTCCATACAAGCAAATGTAGCTGGAGACAGGAAAGGGTTCCTTTGAAAAACAGGTGATGCTGTCTACCATATTGTATTTGTTGATATGCATCCTGAAATAATTCCCATGTCTTGCCTCTCCAGTTACGATGTCCATCCCCTGGAACAGAAAATATAAGGAAAGCTGTGGAGATGGAACAAAGAGCTGACTTGGCCCATGGACGGGATCAGCTAGAGTTTCCAAGCTGATATTTACCATTTCTTAAAATCCACAACCCTTTTTTTAAAAAAAACAAGAATACCCATTCCTGGAAACATGGTTTATACAACAAGGCACCTTGCTATGGTTTGGACACAAAGATTTCCTGGGTGGTTTAGACCTTGATTAACTGCACACAAAACTGTGCAGCACGGGCCCTGGTTGCCCAATCCCGAGTGCCGTTTGGGACACCGAAGGGTATCCGGGCCATCCGAACGGGGCTGGCAGTTATGACACAGGATCCATGGGAGACCTGTGACCTCCGGGAGCAGCAGCTAGAGGTGAGGGGGGATGCCCTGCAGCATCCCAAACAACACTAGATGCTTCTGTTTAGGCAACTGAACTCTGCTCATCCTAATGTATTCTACAGAGTCCATATTACCACATACACATGGCACATCGCAATTTACTACAGGATGCCATCCTGATGAATGAAGACGATGCTGGTATACTTGTACTCTCTCTCCAGGTTTATAACTATGCATATATATTTTTATATATGAATATACTAACAGTATATGTGCGGAGTCCAAATTCATGGCACATGGTAGAAGCTATACGGTTGCAGGCAGAGGGTTGATGCCACCACATTGATCAGTCACAAGCAAACTTCCATGTTACAACTCAAAGATTTCTCACATACCAATTAAGCATGTTTGGCTTTGTGCAGAAGTTTTCCAGTACTCAGAGGTGTGAGGGGTTGGAAGAGCCTTCCAGCAAGGAAAGAAATACCAAGAAGGACCCTGTTCAGTTCTAAACCAAACTTCAAAATTTTAGAAATGGCACTATGTACTAAATGGTTGCCTACCACTGCAGGAGGCTGGGCTTGATCTCTTAGGACATTTCCTTCAGGCTATGTTCTAGACTCTTAAATGGTAATCACTCTTGCCTTTAAAAATATATATATATGCATATACTTACCTTACATATATATGCATGTGTACATGTGTGTACAGACATACAAACACATACACATATATACACATGGTTTAGAATTGCTCTCAGTGACTCCCTCTTGTTAATTTGAACAGGGACTGCCAAGCGTTGCTAACACCAACTCTGCTATCAATAAAAGAATAATAATGTTGGATGGTGACGCTCAAACTGCAGCATTTAGTTTCAGATAGTTAAATCAATCACTTAAAAGACAAAAATGTAAAAATGTCTTTCAAAGCTCACATTGCAGTAGCATGATCAAATAGCTTGATGTTATTTTTTAAAGCTGTATTCATGTTCCAGTTTCATATATTTCTAAAACCTGTTGCTAGGCTACAGTACTCTTTGTTACTTCCACATCTCTCAGCTAATACATTTCACTATCTTCTCTTACTTCTTTCTGAGGAAATTCTTTTAGGATTTACATGAAGTTTCTGGAGTGGCTTTAAAGATGTTCCCTTTTCAGACAGCAGGTAATCAAAGCTGCAGCAAAAGAATTCTAACCATGTTCTAGCAATCTGTGGTGACAAAACTGATTTTTCTCTCTGACAGTCCTTTCTGCTTCCCAGAACTCGCTGCTTTGGACAGCTCATCCTGGATCTGCAAAGCTGGAAAACAAGGTGAGCCACGCTTTGATTCCTCCCTGCAAAGCATGGACTCCAGGTTTTTTTTTTTTTTTTTTTTTAAAAAAAAATCATTTCTTTCTATGGACCACTGCTGTCTCAGGTTTAAAGTCAACACTGGAGTAGTCTTTTAAAAGCAACTCTTTACATCAGCTACAAGAGTGGGCTTGATGCAGAAATCCCTGACGAAAAAGGTATAATCTGTATGAAACAGGAGCTTGCCAAGGTGGTGGTTCTCTCTGGCTTTAAAATACATGAATCTAGTCCTTTATATTATATATATTATATATAC
>NW_010107225.1:11280-24921 GCF_000699245.1 Pterocles gutturalis | reverse complement strand
GGATGCAGCCGGTGAGCTGGGGGGAGCCGCCTCAAACCGGCCCAGGAGATGTACCTGTGTAGCGCGGAGCCAGCTGTGGGGTGGCCGTGGTGGGGGTCTCCTCGTGCTGTCCTCGCCTTCGAGGTGTAGGGCTGACCAGAGCATCAGGAGTCATTTCATGGTTTTGGGGCTCAAGTGCTCCAAAACACCTGTGTTGAAAAATAATTGGAAGGAAATATTTGTTAGAGGAAAGGAACAGTTTAGTAAATTAGTATTACTGAAACCAGAAAAAAAATTGCAATCTTTTAGCATTATGTCACAGGAAACCGTGCTTATCAAGTTCTAAGCCAGAAGGTAATTGAGCTCAGGAGTCCTGATTAATCGTGGGTGTTGTGTGCTTCACCTGCGTGTGCCGCTGTCCAGGCACGAAACAGACGTTTTCCTCTAAGCAAGGATGTTTGTAGGGTTGAGAACAGGAAGTTGAACTATTTGAAAAATATCAATTAATTTATATGTTGCGTTCAGTTTTAACAGAAATGCTGTTAAAAAATGAAGGTGTACAACTCTGCGTCTTGATTCTGTTTTGGCAGTCACCCCTGGGAAACGGTAACAACGGCTGCCATGCAGAAGTACCCAAACCCCATGAACCCCAGCGTGGTTGGAGTCGATGTCCTGGACAGACACGTCGACCCTACTGGGAAGCTGCACAGCCACAGGCTCCTCAGTACCGAATGGGGCATACCCTCCATTGTGAAATCCGTACGTATTGTATCACTGAGCTTGAAAAGGACGCTGGAGGGAGGGGAAGCTTGTGAACCAGGTGCTGTAATACACACATATAATTTCTTAACTTTAAAGCATTTGTGTATTAGGAAAGCTCAACAGCAGTACACATAGTGACTTCCTGATAGCCAAAAATTGCCTCAATCTTAGATTGCTTCCATCTTGAAAATGAGATCTACCTCAACTGGATAGTTTTAAACTAAACCATAATTCTGTTGTCTTGGGGTCTGCTCAATACAGTAACCACTACTTATGCATTTAAAGGCACTAAAAAAATGCAGTTGTTTAGCATAATTGATTCCATATATGTTTTCCTGTCTTCTAGCTTATTGGCACAAGCAGAACAAAGACATATGTTCAGGAGCACTCTGTTGTTGACCCTGTGAAAAAAACAATGGAGCTTAAGTCCAGTAATGTAAGTAACTGTGTTTGTGCAACTGAAATAGTTTTAATAGTTTACAGATTATAATAGCAGCTTGTGAAATTGGAAAGGAAAATAATCTTGAAAATAACTTGAAAATTGTATTAGAAGAATGTAAGTTAAAAGTTTAAGAAATGTGTGTATAGTTGACCAGTTCTGTTTTTCAGAAATGAGCTACTAGGTTTTTGGAACTTGTCAGGACCAAAACATCTGAACATACTGATGAGGAGGACATGAGCAGTTTTGGGAGCAGGGTTAAGAAAAAAATTTTAAAAGCTATTTGGTGTACGCTGTCACTGTTTCCTAATCATGTAACATTTTGCTCTTTGTACTACTCCATCTGTCTGATCCTACTGTTGAAATGTTTCTTATAAAGGTTGTAGTGTATATTTTAAATCCAAAAATTTAAGGAAACAGAAGTCTATCAGCAAATGGTGAACTTGGAGATTTCTCTGTCTTCTTCTACAACCCTAATTCGTGCTAAAGTATAATGTTTGAATCAGATATAAGCATTAATTTTGAATCTGCAGTTTTATTTGCTACGTTCCTTTAGTGTTTTTATCAAGGGGTAATCTTGTCTTGTATTCTACAGATTTCATTCACAAACCTAGTGTCGGTAGATGAGAGGCTTGTCTATAAACCACACCCTCACGACCCAGACAAGTAAGTACCGCTTTGTTCCAAGATTGCCCTGAAGTAGTACAGACCTTGGCTTTGAAAATTTCCATGGTTTCCCTTGAACAGGAGATGAGGTTTACATCACCTCTGTTATGGTAACTTGTCTAAAAAAGAAGTAAATGGACTGTCATTTTCTCTAGTGACATTGCTTCTGCAACACGCTACTGGGAAACCTAGTGTCATGCTGTGAAGGAGTCCAGTTCAGATCAGCTTTTCAGGGAGTTGTCCAGTGTCCTATCTGTAACTGGGCTTGTGCACATCTTCAGCTACCAGCTCCTTGTTTCTGATCTCCTTATCAGCCTGAGCACAGAACTTGCACTAGAAGGCACATTTATCTCCCTTCAGTCTCTAATTTTGGAGTTTTGGGTTTTGGTGTTGGGTTTGTTCTTTTAAGGCAAGTTTAGAGCTTACTGAGTCTACACTACTAGAACTATGAGTGACAGTTCTGAAGGTTCTTTCTAGGAATTCTAACACAAGAGGTTTTTTCTCTCATGGCAGTCAGAAATGTTAAATCCCCGTTGTTGAAAGGGATGTCTCAATACCCTTTTCCCAGTATACCTTCACTGCAAATCTGCTTTTTCCACTCTTCCTGCCGCTAAAGATGGAAATGGAGTGCCACAAAGGAGCACCTGGACTTAGTGGGGAGTCTTGGTTTTTAATTTATGAGTAGAAGCATAAAGCAGTTAAGCACTGTGGAAGTGGGTTGTGTTTATGGGACAAGTTCTGTGTTACACAACAAAGCTGATGAGGGAACATACTTGCTGGGGAGGGGCAAGTTTTTTTCACCAATGCTTTTTTTTTTTGTTTTTAAACTACTCAGAATAATTGTTTCCTGCTGTTTCAGAACCATTTTGACGCAAGAAGCAATAATATCTGTAAAAGGTGTCAGTCTCAGCAGTTACCTAGAAGGGCTAATGGCAAACACAATTTCTTCCAACGCTAATAAAGTAAGTATGACCCTGGTGTGAAATGTGTGACTACTGGAATAAAAATCTCTATTTTACTTTTTGGCTTTGTCAGCAATCTTAGGAAGGGTCTCCATACTTCTACTGCCTTTACTGTAGAAAATTAATGCTCAGCTTGCTGAGCTTCCTCTTTTTTTTTTTTTTTTTTCTTCCTGTGAATGGACATAATAAATTATTATTGGCAAAGCTCTCTGAATCTTCACTGGAAAAAAGATCTCCACTCTTAATGGTCTCGCACTGTCCCTCTTGCTGTCCTCGTGATTCCACCTGTTAGTTTTTGCTATTGAAAAAGGATATGCATCCAGACAGGTCTGAAGTAGTTCTGTGAGAGAAATGAAGTGGTGTTTTAGTTGAGAGTCTGTCCTCTGGGAATCCAAAGATATCTTGAGTTCAGCCTCAAGAATGATAAAACAATCTGGATAAAAAATCTTTTGTGTCTCATAATGTGAGCATTGCTGACATAAGGAATTTTTTCATGAAATGTAAGGCAGTACATGTTCCTCCAGTGATCTGGTTAGTGAAGTAAAAAATATCACTGAAGGATGTATTTCTGTACCTTTTCTTCCTTGTTCAACCATTATGTCTTTAGTAATTTTCAGTAAGACAGGGTTTAACCTATTTACTTATTTACTAAGATTTATACACTGATAAACTTTTCTTTAACCGTAGGGACGTGAAGCATTGGAATGGGTAATTAATAGACTGAATGCTGAAATTGAAGAGTTCACAGCTTCAGCAAGAGGAACCATGAGGAATTCAATGGCAGCAGCAGCATTTGTAGAGAAATGATAGTAAATATACTTATATTGCTAATGAGGCTTAACAATCTGAAGCTTCTCTCCAAACCTAATTACATGTATCCTTTGTTATTTAAAGGCATACCTGTGTATTAGGCATGTTTCAAATTTAATTTGGAGAAAAGCTGAATTCTTACTAACGAGGCTGATGTGCAAAGCCTAGCTAATATATTGGTTCAGCTGGACCGAATTTTGGTTACAGATGAAGAAATAATTTTCATATATATAGTTCTTTTATGTACATGAACACTAACTTATGTTTTCAGATATGAAATAGCCTCAATTAGCAATGAGGCTGCATATGGTGGAGAAGACTGGCATGTTAGGTTGGTTAGCTTCTGTGGAATTTTTATTTGTGTGACTTACGGACTACCTCTTTTGGGACCAAGCCCAAAATTAAGCAGAATGGTTTGTTCCAGCATTGTTCTGTTTGTTAATTTTTGATAGTTGTGTGACACAACTTGGTTTAATAGAAAATCTATTACTTGACGCTTGAAATACAAAGGAATGTAGAAAATATTTTTTATAAGCTTTTTAACTGGTTGAGCTAATATGGTATTCAATTTTTTTTCAGTCAGTATAAGTAAAACATAAAAAGTGTCTCTTAGTCTACAAGACCTAAATTCTGTTCCTAAATGCAACATTAATGAGCTGGGTGTGCAGTAACTTAAAATTTTATCTTAAACTTCTGTAATAAGTAGCTCCATTTTTAAAAGCACATTAAATAAAGGGGTACAATAAGCATAGAGCCTTACCATCTTTCAAGTTGCTGGGGCATCTAAGAATAGTAGGTGTCCACTTCGAAATTTCAAGGAACCACTTAACGGACTAAAAAACCCCTTTCTGAAGTTGGCTGAAGAGATGACTAAACATAAGAGGAAGTAATATTAAAGAATGTTAACGATATACTCATGAACGTGATTGTGCTTCAAAAATAACCTGTTACACATCAATTGAATATTGCATTGTCCTTTAAAGTGTTCTGAGCTCCAGAAGTTCATTTACCTTTCGATCTAATTTACTCACAATACAAGATTCTTTAAATGAAAACTTGGAGAATAAAATTTTCTACATTTTATGTTTATTTCTTGGTACTCGCTGTAGATTCTTGGTACTGTCACCAGTCATTAGCTGTGGGACCTTAAAGGTCAGACCTTTACATCCTCCTGTACATGGTATACCAGTCTGCTGGTAGTCCTGTTGACTTCAGCAAGGGCTGTCTGTCCCGTGACCCTCCTTCAGCGTGAAGGAGAAGTGGAAAGACACAGCTCTGAATTAGTTGATCCTTGTATTTTGGTGCCAGAGGCTTTTCCTGGAATTTTGATTCTCACCTTACACGTAATTTCAATACTCTTTCTTAGCCTTTAAGAACTATAACGTCACCTGTTCCAGCACACTTTATGTTGCATGCCGTTTATGTTATATCAGAACTGCTTATTGAACAGTGTCTGCTATATACAGAACCAGAGCTTATTTTAAATGGTAAACACATGGGAACACAATCTTCTGTGAGATTTGTGTAGGGGAAAAGAATAGATCTATATATAACTGTTAAATATTTAACTATTCTAAATATTTTTCTAAAAAAAAAATTGTTTAAGACTACCTTCATAAAGGGAAATAATTAAGGTTTGCCATGCTTTTACAAGAGGTTATTACAAGTGAAATAGCATTTCAATTTAAAAAGTGTATGTGAAACTTCTGCAAAACTGTACCATCATTTCTGATAAAAATGCAACGCTTGAAACTGATGTTGAATGTTTGTTTAACCATTAGGCATCACCTGGCATTTTAAAGTCGATTTTTTTTCCTTTTTCTAATTTTTCTACACTAGGGACTGTACGATACATGAACTCACAGTTTGCCCTTGCAGGGAAAAAACCTTACTGTTTAATTTTTTGCAAGCATTCAACAACTTCTTGAAAGAGAGTGATTTTCTCGTTCTGTTTTATTTATATGCCTGCATTCTCACTCTTTCAGGGAGTATGGCTTTCTGTATGTGGTGCTTTTTAAATAAAACTTTATCTGAGTTCTGGCTAGACCCTGAAACTTTCTGATCTATTTGGGCTTTTTCACTGCTAGGTGAGTAACCTAAAATGAGGGCAAAGGTGAAGAAATAGGCTGGAGTTAATAGCTTGTTTTATTGAAATGCATATCCCAAAATGCACTTTTACACCTTCTGTGGTCATTGTTGCTTCTTAATAGCTGCTTTTCTGCAAATCTGCCACAGTAGCTAGTGGCCAGACTTCACTATTACTAGATCCTGTGGAAGGATTTTCAATCTCCTTGGACTGAGAGTTGTATGCTAGTTACCCATTAAGGAACATCTCTCTGCACGCGGAATCTAATGCTGACTGCTAAGAGCAGAAGAGAACAAAATATCTGTGTCTCTACAGTCACCTAACAGCTTGCCTGTTTACCCCCAGGCACCTAAAGAAGCTTTGCTTGAGGGGGGTGGGGGACTGTGTGTAGCTGCTGTCCCATCACAGAAGGAAACAGATACCTGCCCTGTGCTCAGTTTCTTCCCTTGCCATTTCAGCAAGCCCTGTGTTCCTGTAGATGAACTGCACAGGGCTATGTCATGGTGATGCTCTGATGAATGTGGATGAACGCACTGATACTGCAGAGCGTGACCTGAGGTAGTGCAGGTAAGCTGCACTTAGCTGCAGATTTAGGCTTTTAAATCCGTAAGAATTCAGATTCACCCGTGTAAGTTTGCCAAGAAATGGAACAGAAGTAAGCTTTAGATCCGAAGCTCAAGGGCCTGGAGAATATTGAAGGCAGCACTATTAAATCTTGTGTTCTCACTGCTAGGCCTCTGAAGTTTTCAGAAATAAATCATTAGGTTTCCTTGCTAGTTGTGGTCTTATTTCTGTGTTCCTGTGACCCTTAAGGACTCCAACAGCTACTAAGGATTTCTGCCAGGAGGAGGCACATGCTAGAAGTCCCAGAAGCATCCTTCTACAGCAAGTTGCATCCAGAAATGCTATTAATTGAAAACCAGAAGTTTAAACTGCAGTAGCTGGAAGTTGGAGGTCTTGGCAAGCTTAATGCCCTCTTCTGTTGAAACTGAACACTTGCATCATCTGCTGGTTCTAATGGAAACACAGCTCTTGAATTCTGAAATGTTTGTATGGACATAGCCATGTGCATATTGAAAGATTCTTCTTTCTTGAATGAAACTGCTTACCTCATATCTATAAAAGTTGAAAAAAGGAATGGGAATATTACTTTTCCTCAGGTTTGATATAGGAATTGGCCATACCAGGCATGGGATTTTGGTGTTACCGTAGTACGGCTTTTTTACCGTAAATTACACTCACCTTGTCCTTCATCGATTTAAACAGGCTTGGGATGGCTAAAGCAGCAGTATAATGGATTAACTGCAAGGCATTCTAAGAAGAATAGATCTATAGGGTTTAAATTTTTTTGTCAGTGGTATGTATTTGTCTAGCTTCCATGTACCCGTCTGCACTAAACTTTAGTTAAAGACTTGTGTTTGTGCACCTTTCTAATTGCCTGCTGCTCTCCTGTTCTGCCACATACAGCTTTTGACAATCTGAAATGATGAAAGCTGCTACCATGGAAGAAAGCAAAATCCTAAATTTGCTGTGACACTGAAATGATCTGTGTCTATATGAACACTAAATAATGCCACTTTCTTCAGTCAGCAACAGAAATTAAGTACTTCTAAAAAAGCTTAATAAAGTATTTCTTCTTGCTGACGATGGGTGTCACCACCTGTTCAGTCATTCAGCAGTTAACTATAAATGTAAAGCAGTTGTTTGTTTGGGAAAAACCAAAAAAAACCTTTAACCACCATCTCCTACAACATTGCTGATCTGTCTGTTGTGGTCTGTATTTGCAGTTACATGGTACAGTCTAGCATATTTCCAATAAATGTCATATATGGTAAGCTTAAGCACTCAGTGTCTAGTAACTGCAGCCCTGCAAAACCCCCGGCATTGACAGCTAGCCGGTTCAAAGGAGAGATCAGCACCCTGCTGAAGTTCATGTTTATAGAAGAACTGAAAAGTGCCGATAAAGAGAACTTGTGTGAAAGCACTAAGTTGTTTTAGAATCCTTCCATTTCTCAAGGTGGAGGTTGTTCTTTCATTTGCACAAGACGTGATCATTTTTTTCTCAAATAATTTGATAGCATTGCTCTACATGCTGCCATAAAATTGAATTATTCTAAAGGTGAGGATACATATTACAGCTAAGCTGAACTAATTACTTACCTTCAGTGAAAGGGAACAGTCCTGTGTCTGTCTGCCAACCTTCTTGTTCCTGTCCCAGTTCTTCCCTTGCACTGAAGATAGTGGTCTTCACTCCCTTTGGTGACCCAAGTCAACTTGTTGTTGAGCCAAAAAACCATGAATATTAGAAGTGACATCTTTATGCAGCCAGCAGCAAGGTGAGGCACACTGAAAGGAGAAATTGAGGCTCTCCTTATCTATAGGAAGCTATTACGTGGGCTGAAATTACATTGCCTCTGCAATGTGTGATACAATCATTTCGTATTGCATGCGTGTATTTGATGCTGTAAGCAATGTATGTTACTGTAACTGAAAAAATTACAGTGTTGTAAATCTAACACTGTTAAGTTAAAACTCCATTACCGTTCTTCTCAGACACACATATCACAAGAAGTTCAACACAAGATGGCTTTTTTACATTTTCTTTTTCTCCAGAAAGTTTTGGCAGGCCTTTAATCATAGAATCATTTAGGCTGGAAAAGACCTTTAAGATCAAGTCCGACCATTAACCTAGCCCTGCCAAGTCCACCACTAAACCATGTCCCTAAGCACTGCATCTATGTCTGTTAAACACTTCCGGGGATGGTGACTCAACCGCTTCCCTGGGCAGCCTGTTCCAATGCTTGACAACCCTGTGGGTTAATCAAAAATTTTAAAAACACTGAACTAAAAAAATAGTATCAGCCAGATAATATATTATCCATCAGACTGTATCAGCTAGAATGTAATAAAATTAACACCATGTAGGCAGTATTTTCCTACTCATGTACCCAATCCTTTTTATACCAAATTAAATGAAGCAATTGCCCCTGCTGTGAACTTTGATATTGCTAGAGCCTGCTCAACTTTGTGGACACCCTGCTAAGAAATCTGTGAGATAGATACGGAATATCTACATAGTCCCCAAAAAACCCCATTCATTAACCAGCACCCACCCAAATGATGCTAGTTCCCATATTATAAAGCAGATTTCTTAGCAAAATCTAGTAGGTACGTTCTGAAATTGGGAGTAGGGCAATGTGTATCAGAACCCATATTTGGAATTTATTTATATTTTTTAGTTTTTATATAGTCTGAATTATCTAGCTGAAGAACTAGAAGCACTTAACCTTCTTAGGCTGCTGCTTTATAGTTTTACTTTATTTATAATTGCCAGTTTTGAGGGACACTCAGCAAGCTATGTGATTTTTCTTGTTTTCCTGTGAAAGAACAGATATAGAACAAATGGAAGCAGGGTGCTGCTGCACAGATGATGTTATTTCCCTATCTGCAAAGCAAGATGCAATAATGGCCCTTTTTTACCTACGATCCTAAGTCTCCCTTGTCTTTCAAAGAAGCAGAAGTACCTATGAGACTTCAAAATGTCTGAACACAGGCTCCAGCCACTGATGTCACCCAGGTGTTTTTAAACCTTTTACTCAATATTATCACCAGCTGTGGACAGAATGTTTTACATTATACTGCTATTTTATTGTAACAACACCTAAAAATTAACATAACTAGCAAAAGTTATTAAACACATTAAAATAGGCAGTAATGCACAAGATTCTTAAAACTTGTGTACCTGAATTCTGCTCTCCAGATCCTGGGTCCCTCCAGAGACTATGCCACATTTTGTAGAATGGACAGCTGAGAACTTGGATGACATTGCAAAATTATTTTTACTGTGAATCCAGGTATGCAAAAGTGAAACATTAATGTCTTTGTATGCTTCATCAACTAGCCTTCAAAATGTTGTCCTGTAATAGGAAAGAGCACAGAACTGCAACTTTAAGATTAGAGCTGATTTCAGAGCACGTTTTCTGCTGGTGCTCTGTGCTGAGTGCTGTACTTGAGACAAGAGGAGATTTAATAGGAGATGACCTGTATTGTCATCAGCATGGCATGATTTCCAGTGGCTGCAGAACAGATTAGGGTCATCAGCAGAGAGAACAGCAAAGCTTTACCAGCACAGCCCAGTATGGCTTACACAGGCAGAGAAAGGAGATAAATCCACAGCTATCAAAGGTAGGAAGCATTATTACTGACCTGTACATTTTATACAAGAGTGGCCATAATTCCATGCTTCTTCACAGTATTATTTCATAGGAAAATGTGCTATAACTTTGCCATTTTAAATGAAGGCAGAAGGAACACAGTGAAGGGGTGATAGAATTTACAGTCTGTTGGAAATCATGTTGATACTGGATTTTATTATATTGTAATTTGCCTTTTGTATAATTATTTGTTGTCCCCTGTATAATGCACTTGAGAATATTTTAAGAAAGACAAAGTCAGTCACAAAATGATAGTGTTGTTGGATAGCAAAGGGTCTTTTTTAAGGGGTTAATTATTTTTGTTGTTTTATTAAGAATATAGGTCATCAAGCAAACATAATTTCATCACAAATTATTCATGTTAAGAAAAAAACATTTGTTTTGCCTTTTGATCTAAAAAGCTCTAAAATTACAAATGCATTATGAGTAAATATTAAGTATATTCAAGACCTATTTCAGGTCTCATCATTGGTACATAAGCAGCTTTTTGTTTAGTCTGGTAATTTTTGTGTTGTGCTAAATCCCTACAATTTTAATATTTGCATAGAAAGACATCATTCATGTCAACTTCAGTCCATGTTCAGCAGACACCTGCTTCAGTTAAGAGGTGACCTCAGTGGGAGTTCCACCCATGGTGATTATGTTAAATCCATTATACACGCATCTGGACATCAATTGTGTAATAATACAGGCAAAGCTTGGATGTATTCACCTGAGAAGCTGCAGCCTCCTGTATGTGTGTATCTTTAACTTTCTTGGTCCATAAAATACTTTTTTGATGACTCCCTGAAAAACTTTATGTGCATTCCTGTGCCTATATCTGGAAAGACAACAGCAGGTTTCAGCTACCCTCTGCTTTGCAGCACAGTCTTGAGATAAGAGAAGGCAGCGGTAGATCAGCCTCTTGATCTACTCACACTATAATTAGATGCACCTTTATGAACTGATATATAAGCTGTTCTGTTCCCTTTTTAATTGGATGTCTGCCTTCTGTCAGAACTTCTCTTTAGTATATTTTTATGAAACAATTCAAACTAACCACAAATTAAAAATTACTCTTATTACAGTGCAGTTTTTATGTCCAGAGGTACAAAACAAAAGTTATAAAAAGACTTCTCTTTATCTGAAAAACAAGTAGAACTGATGTTGCTGAAATGTGCAGTTCTTAGGCACAGAATCCTGAGCACACTACAGAGCAAAATATTTTTTTCTTTGCCATTTTTGTTAGCATCATCAGGAAGAGCCACATTTTTTAGTTAGATGTTATGAATCCACATTTTTTTGTTAGAAGTTACGAATCCAAAGGAAATAATCCCTCATACCTTTATAGTCGGAGGCCCAGTTTGACTTGTCGTTCCCATTTACAACTGTGTATTTTTTTCAATCTCTCTCCATAACCAGTGAGCAGCCTAGTAGGAAAAAAAGAACAAAAACATTTTCATTTCCATTCTGTTACATAACTACTATTTTATTCCAGAGCGTCAGGACAGGGAGATAGCCTTGGACAGGAGGGTTTTCTCTGTCAGGCTATCATAGATGCTAAAATCTGGTTGAAAAAGGAGAGACGTGCCAGGACAGAATGTCTGCTACTGTATGCATTTTCCTGAACTTTTGTACTCCTGTACTGGTCCTCTGTGAAGGAACAATATTCTAAATAAGTCTGCGAGCTCTTATTACTAGAGTTTTTCTGAACCAAAAGAGAAACCCCTAAGACACATGAAGATTAAAATTGTGCTTTTCAAAAGTAATATTTTTGTGGTTCATTATTGCTTTTTGTTTTGTTTTGGCATGTTATTAGAGAACTTTAGTTTAAAATACCTCTGATTTAACACCAGTCATGTTGTGGATTTACTTGGCTTTTCAGTGGCATCTCTTCAGTCTACCTGGACCTACTTGGTCTCACTTTTTTGGCCTCCCTGGACCCCTCCAGTGTCAAGACTTCAGCCTCCTTGGAACTCTTTAAAATCCCCTTTTCAGATTATTTGGATTTATCCAGTCTAAGCTCTTCATCTTCTGTGGACTTCTCCAGTCTCACTTCTTCATCTTCTCTGGACCTTTCAAGTCTCACATCTTCAGCCTCTTCGGACTTCTCCAGTACCTCCTCTTCAATCTCCTTAGAGCTCTCCAGTCTCACCTCTTCAGATTCCTGGGAGTGCTCCAGTTTCACCTCTTCGATTTCACTGGACCTATCAAGTCTCACTTCATCAGGATCTCTGGATCTCTCTGGCGACAGTTCTTCAATCTCCTTAGATCTCTCCAGTCTCACCTCCATACCCTCCCCAGACTTCTCCAGTACTACTTCTTCACCCTCTCTAGATGTTTCCAGTCACAACTCCTCAGTTTCCTTGGACTTTTCCTGTGTAATCCCTCCATCCTCACCAAGTGTCTCAGAGCACACCTCCTCAACCTCTTCAGAATCACTAGATCTCACTGATTTTAACTATTTAATGTTTCAGGGTTCCTCTGAATTATCCTCATCGACCTCTGAAGATGTTTCTAATCTCATCCCTACACCCTTTCTGGACGTCTCCAATCTCACCCTTCAGGATGCTTCTTCCCTCACTTCCTCAGTTTCTTTGGAGATTTCTCATCTCACATCTTTAGTTCCCTCAGACCTATCCACTCTCACATTTCTGGATGTTGCTGATCGCACCACTTCAGCTTCTCTTGATCTCTGCATCTAACCCTCTTAACATACCCCCTTTTCTCTCTGCAACCTCTCTATACCTTTCTAACTTTCCTCGTTTATGTGCTCTTTCCTAAATTCTGTTTCTGAAAGTTCTTATCTGAGGAAAGTTTAGTGCTTTACAAATACATCCTAGCATCTAAACAGAACTGGGCATGAGAACAGGTTGTACAGATCTATAATCGTGCCTTGTTTACAACTGCATAAATATCAATACATATTCTGGAATTTTTGTAGAGCACAATTTCTGTCACTAATGTGATTTCCATTTTGTCCCAGCATGGTACCTCTCCCAAAAGTTTACCTTTTTTAATTCATGCACAATTTTTTATCTTTCAAGATTAAAAAATAGTAAATGGAGCTAAATGTGCAAATAATTGCATCCAGTTTGTGTATCTCCTTTATGGATTAAACCTGAGTACATTGCACTGAATTGATGGCAGAGGCATTTCACATGGAGGTACAGAAAGAGAAGATGTGATGAAAAAAGAAACCTGGAAAAAAAAGAGCAAGTGAGAGACAGGGGGTAGGGAGATGAATCAGAGCAGGTGTGGGGTGGGAATAGAGGGACATGTAGCTGGAAGAAAGATGTCCCTCTCTGACAGTATATTTTTTTTTCTGCCAAGCCATATCTGTGGCGTGGGTTGCCCACAAGGCTTTAAATAATCTTACTGATCCTTATTTTACCTGTCAAATAATCAGATGTTACCACTAAAACAGCATTTGTAAATAACATCCCTTTATCAATAGATGTAAGTAGTGCAGTTACTTATGTTGCATCAAATACGTTGCATAGGTAGCAGAGAGGGGCTTCCTTAAATCTTTGGTGCTTTCTTGTATCTTTTTCTTATCACTGTCATAGTTGTGTTTTTAAAAAACAAATATGTTTTGTTTCAATATCATACCAGTGGCACCCTTTCTCTCAAAAATGGCTCACACAAAAAATAAATAAATGCATGAAATAAGAATTATTATCTGCCTCATTTACACTAGTTAATAAGTAGGAAAGATTGCGATACGTGGATTTTAGAAATGAA
>NW_010107225.1:9383-11249 GCF_000699245.1 Pterocles gutturalis | reverse complement strand
CAGCAGGAGCAAAGTTGTTTATCAGTTATAAAAAAAACCCAAAACATGAATCGCAGGTCCAGATGGAAGGTACTAGTGTAATGTAGCGGCCTAAAGTGCCCACTTTCAAAATGTCATCACAACTGGCACTAACTAGAGTCTTCTTCAGGAATCTCAGCAGAGAGATTAAGAAGGCAAATTAAGGACAGGAATTTCTTTCCATCCTCCCACTCTTTCTTCCTGGTAGGTGTTCCTACTAATTACATTAATAGACAATCTTCTCTTACTGTCATATGCTATCCTGGAGACAGGCTCTGACATGATCTGGTGAACTGCTCCTTTTGTTCTGGTGGATCTATACTGTCATTATGATGTTTGGACTGTTAAGTGCAACAGCTCCGGACTAAGTGAGATCAATAAAGTTGAAAATTATTCTGTGCTTTAAAAATGTACTGCAAGTGAAAACATCACTGTGTAGTGATGTGAACTCACTGTGTGATTTCCAGGGATTTGCACTCTGTGCGAAGAGGACCATAGTCACCAGCATTTCCTCAAGACCTCTGTGGCCTCTCAGGGATTCTCATATATTTTTTTGATGTCGTTTGGCTCTGAACGGAAGGAACAGAGAGAAGAGGTATACATAGTTAAGTGCAAGGATTTAATAAAAACCCATTACATAATCTCCTTAAATCCTCAGTCCTAATTATTTACATGAGCATTAGATTAGGACCAAATTGATTCCTCGTCAAACATGATTCCAGTCTTCTCACAGCTTTTTGCTTATTATATGTGGAAAATTGTCTGTTTTCCTATCAAGTGTCGACAGATGACAAGAGCTTCTAGTTTGCTTTGTCTTTTATGAACTTGTTTAGAGCACGACTGAATATAATTACAAGTGTATGTATAAACAGTCTTACATCCAAAAGAACCTCATGCCAAAGCATCATGTCCAATGGGATAAAACTCACAATCTGGCACAGCTTGGCCACCTACAGATTAAAACTCCAAACTGAAGAGAGCCTGTGTTTATAAAAAGCATTGGCTCCACATGCCTGTACACTGTTTGCTTTACAGTCATACCTAGAAAAAACTAAGAACTGACAGCAGAGAGGGGAACACCAGCCGATTTAAGTGGAAAAAAAATGCTTTTAACCACTTCCTTGGATTCTTAGTTTCCAACAGTCCTATTCATGGATAAACCAACACGTAACTAACGTTAAGTGCTGTGCAACTAGCTACTGGCCTCATAAAGAGTCAGGTTTTAATTTCTGTTCAGGAAACTGTAGCATGTTTCTGGTGAATTACCAGCCCTGAAACACGGAAGACCACACCCACACACCCCAGCACTCTTCTGGACCCCCGAGGCAGGTCCCGGCTGGACACACCTGCAGACAGCGCTGAGCCCTTCCCGAATAGGGAAGGCCCCAAACCTTTCCCAAACAGTTCCTCCCGGGGGGGACCGGCAGACACACCCCGGTGTGCTGTGGTGCTGACCACATCCCTATTACGCCTGCGGGACGGCAGCAGCCCCCGCTCCCCTCTCGGGGGCCAGCCCTGACCGCTCGCGATGAAGAGGAAAGAGCCAGAACATGGCGGCGGCTCCCCTCCGCGGGTGTACCTCGGGAAGAAAGGGCGGCAGTCGCGTGCCTTATTCAACCCTCTGATTGGTCACTGCCAGAGGAGGGCGCTTGTGACTGGAGGGGCGACTGGGTAGTTGCCATTGGTCAACCTTCCTGAGGTAACTCGGATTCTGATTGGCGGAGAGATCGTTCTGCTTGTTGATTGGCTAGGAAGCAGCGCCGGGGTCTTTCCCGTTCCGGTGGGCGCTGACCTTGTCCTGGAGCGGAGCCGCAGCCATGGTGGCGTACTGGCGGGGGGGGGGGGGGG
>NW_010107225.1:0-9280 GCF_000699245.1 Pterocles gutturalis | reverse complement strand
GAGGGGCGGCTGGGACGGGTTCGGGTCTCATCTCCGTGTTCTCCCCCCTTTTCTCCCCTCTCTGCAGTTACATCCGGTTTTCCCAGATCTGTGCCCAGGTTGTCAGAGCAGCCCTGAAGCCGCAGTACAAAGCAGAAGCAGAGAGGGCGGCGATGGCCACCGTGAAAACTGTGAAACCCAAGAAGGAATAAAATGTGAGTTGGCCGGTGGGTGCCTCGCTGTAGCTTTCACACGGGGAGGGTGGGGTCCCACCCTGAGTTGGGTGGGTGACAGCCTGTGACTGGCTTGTTCCGTGCCGTGTGGGGGAGATGGGCTCTGCGCTTCGTGTGTGACACTGGAGCGGGCTGTTGGCTGGTGCGAGTGTGTGTGGATGTCTCTGCGTAACTGCGTAATCTTGGCGGTTCACTAAGGTGAGATGTTTTCTCCATCAGGCTCTGCTTTGAACAAATTTAGGGCTTGGTCAAAGTTGTTATGGACGTATCCTGTAATGATGTTCGTAGGTTTTGTGACTCTTTATGTACTAAGCCTCTCTGAACTACGGTTTCCCCTAATCAGCAGATTTATTATCAACCATCTGTGAAAGATGGATGCTACTTGTGCCTTTATTTGTGACGTTGCATACATCACAAGCAGCTGAAATATCTTATAAGTAGAACAGTTTCTGTTCCTGATCTGAGATTAAATCTTATTACCTTCTGTTTGAAGCATACCTTGTACATATTCTTGAATCGAATAACTTGTATTTTAAATCTCTCATAGGAACCGATCTGTGGTAAATACTCTAACAGCAAACTGCAAAGCTGTAGGCAAGCTCAAGACTCTGCAATATGTCATCACATTAACTGTAAAACTTGCCTCTGTATGTAAATCAGCATGCTAATAAATATAATTTCTGTTAAACAGATGATTGTGTGGAAAGTGTTCCTCTTGAAACAAAGTACTCCATTTTTTGCAGGGACATTTATCTTTCACTCGTGTTAAAATAGAAGACTGTTTTTATCACAGTCTACCATTCAGTAACAACGTATGATTATTGTTAAGGCCAATCTCTTGTTGGGTTTCATGCTGATATTTCAGGTACATCAATGAGTGAGAGATTTAATTGTTATTTAAAAATTTTACTGCCTATTTCATTTCAATGATTAACGATCACTTTGGACAAAAGTTTTCTTCACTAAAACCTAGGTCAACAGAGAATATAGGCACATGACTTCAATAATTAAAAATACCTGTCAGTTCTCTCCTCTGGAAGTGGTACGCTGCTGGCTTTAAAATTATCTGTCACCGTGGTTTTCATCTTCCATTTGTGCTTAGAACAAAACTAACTCAGTGAAAATCAATTCTATTAGGCTTTGGGTTACAACTAAACTGAAAGCAAGATGTTTTTCCACGATGTGCTGTGTGGGATCCAATCTCCAAAGTTGTCTGGAACACAGCATGAGTCGGGAGTTGGAGACCTGGTGTCCTGTAGGAGGTGCAGAAATCCCTGGACTGTATTTTCATTACTGAGCTATTGGTTGTCCTTCTTATCACTTTGTCATTTAACTGGGAGGGAGAGGGACACAAGCACTGGGAAACAGTAGGACTGGAGGGTGACACTCTCCACTCTTGGCTAGGGGGGTGGAGTCACGCTTTCAGCTGTGTTTGGGGGGAGCGTTTGTATGTTCCTGCTACTGTGGGTCCTCACAGCGAGTGTAATGCTGTCCTGCTGCAGAGAGAGAAATACAGCACGCTGACAGGATTGGCGTCAGGTTTGTATTCCCCCAGACACTGCTGCTGTTGACTCAAATGTGAGGCATCACTTTCTTCAGAGTAATAAACTCCCTTGTCTAAGAGAATAATAGAACAAGCTAAATTTTTTAATGTAATAACAAATAAACTATGATTTTTGTCCATCAAATGTTTCAAGTATTAAAGTATTTTACAGAATGGTATCCAATTTTTATTTTAAAGACTATTATAAATACACTGTTAAGTAGATGGCTGTGAATGGCAAAAACTTTTTTTCCTGAAGTGAAGATATGTTTTTGATTTAGTGATTGCCATTGAACTTACATCTAACTAGCTGCAATCCATTCCATCCATTTTGCTGTACTGAATGATAGGAAGAAAATTTACAGTAGTTAGTACACAGAGAAAAAAAACCACGACACCAAAACTTTTACACAGTGTTCACAACTTTGTATGCTCAATAGTTTGAAATTGAAACAAACCATGCAATTATAATGGATGCAAGCTCTGCAATAATATAAGCCAGCAATGTGATAGAACTATTAAAGTACTTAAAAAAAAAAAAAAGTAAGAATGTGCATATACAACTTTTGCCCCAGGTTGTTACCACCCCTCCCCTCCCCGCAACTTAAGGAATGAACATGTCTGCAGATCCAGATCAGTCTGTTGAGTGTGTAACAAAAGCGATACTGCCTTTATAGGCCTTACAGATGTTCACGCGTTCCTAAACCAGTACCAAGTTCACAAACAAAACATGGACTGTGTTTACCTGAGAATAAATACATTTGATGAGTTGACAGCATATGTTGCTGTTCCTTATGAGCCTGATATATACATGCACACACAGAGGCTGTATAGTACATTCAGTATCTGGTGATAATATTCAGAAGTGAATACATGTACAAGAAAGGCTGTTAGGAGGCAACTTGTCTTCATAGTGTCTCTTTTTTTGGAGGGATTCAGTGACAACAGTTGTTTAGGAGAGTAACCTGTAGCTGTCATTGATTTCAAAAGCATTGGATTGTACTATTGGATATATTTTGTCCTGATGCAGAGAAAAAAATTGTAAGAAAGGTGTTATTTTCAGTATACAGATGATGCCTATTGCTTTAGTGATTGTCAATAGGCTTTTTCGGAGAATGTTTCAATATTACATCGTTTTCACTGTGCTTCCTTTTCTGGGCTAGCTTCTACTTCCACCTCTTCGTATTCCTCAACATCTGCAGTGGCATCCTGGTACTGTTGGTACTCGGACACAAGGTCATTGGTGTTACCCTCTGCTTCAGAAAACTCCATCTCATCCATACCTTCGCCAGTATACCAATGGAGGAATGCTTTTCTTCTGAACATAGCTGAGAACTGTTCAGAAACCCTGATGAAGAGCTCCTGGATGGCTGTGTTATTGCCAATAAAGGTAGCTGCCATCTTCAGTCCTCGTGGTGGTATGTCACACACGGCCACTTTGACGTTATTAGGGATCCAGTCCACAAAGTAGGAACTATTCTTGGTCTGGACAGCCAGCAACTGCTCATCCACTTCTCTGGTAGACATTCGGCCTCTGAAGATGCAAGCCACGGTCAAGTAACGGCCGCGGCGTGGGTCACAAGCTGCCATCATGTTGCGTGCATCAAACATTTGTTGAGTCAGCTCTGGCACCGAAAGGGCTCTGTACTGTTGGCTACCTCGAGCTGTCAGTGGAGCAAAGCCTGGCATGAAGAAATGCAGACGAGGAAAGGGCACCATGTTAACAGCCAACTTCCTCAGATCTGCATTCAGCTGACCAGGAAAACGGAGTGAGGTTGTGACACCGCTCATCGTTAGGGACACTAAGTGGTTGAGGTCACCATAGGTAGGATTGGTGAGCTTTAAAGTTCTAAAACATATATCGTATAGAGCTTCATTGTCGATGCAAAAGGTTTCATCTGTATTCTCTATTAGCTGATGGATGGAGAGGATGGCATTATACGGCTCCACGACAGTGTCAGACACTTTGGGTGACGGCACAACACTGAAAGTGTTCATAATCCTGTCGGGATATTCTTCTCTGATCTTGTTGATGAGCAGCGTGCCCATACCTGACCCTGTGCCACCACCAAGCGAATGGATGAGCTGGAATCCCTGGAGGCAGTCGCAGCTCTCGCACTCGCTCCTGACCACATCCATGACGTTCTCAATCAGTTCAGCGCCTTCAGTGTAATGGCCCTTTGCCCAGTTGTTTCCAGCACCTGAATTACCTGTAAAGAGAATTACAGAAAGAACAGCCACAAAGTTAACAAGAGCATTTTTAAAGGGTACAAAGATGGGAGTTAAAAGGCCATTTTGAGACAGCTGTACTTGACAGCATGCTGTACATACCATGAATAAAATTGTCAGGTCGAAAGAGTGGGCCTATTTTGCTAGACCGTACACTGTCCATCGTACCAGGTTCCAGGTCCACCAGGATAGAACGGGGCACGTATTTATGGGCTAGGACAAAAGAAAATTAATGTGAACAATTACTGTTAGAAGCCAAAGGGACAGGTTTACAATCTGCTTTGAAAAATCCAACCCACCTACAGTGATTTGGGGATTTTTTTTTTTAAATTACTCATGTTACCCTTCACGTTGGCTTGGCCAATTGCTCTGCCAACACCCTAACAATGCTGAGCACTTACAGTAAGCCTCATTGAAGTACACGTTAATTCGCTCAAGCTGCAGCAATGCATCTCCCCAGTAGTTTCCAGCGATGTCAATTCCATGTTCATCACTTATCACCTCCCAGAACTGAAAAAGGAAAGCGGTTCAATACACTCACAAAGGTTTATTCTTTACAGCACACTGTGTTCAGCAGTGCCTGACTGCCCATGCAGCGGGCACTGTGCCTGAGGTGGGGATGTTCTGCCATTTACGTATGAGATCAGAGCAGGGACCCTCCTCTCCCCCTCCCCAAGTCAGTTCAAGGGAAAACAGCAGCCCATTTACGCCGCTTAGCTGTCACCTGTGCACTAATAGGTGAAGGCCCTCAATTTGTTCCCTTTACAGTGAAGGAAAATTGATATTAGTTTAAATAACACAGGTACTAGTTAGCATGAGCCGAACAAAGAAGTCCGAGGGGTGTGTGGACCGGGGAGGGGTGCTATGAGGCCCGTCGCGGGACTGTGGCATGGCAAAGCTGGCTCACACAAATGTGTATGTGAGCAGTGCTTTCCACAAACAGACGTTGGCCCCACATGGCCTATCTTGACGTTCACATGGATGTCCTGTCCTGGGGCTCTTATCTGGGCAGCAGCCACAGCAGCGCTAACGGGTCACACCCACCACTAATGACCCGACTGCTTCAGCGTGAAAGGGCTGCTTCAGCATCCAGGCTCAATTTGGGTGTACAGTTACACCATATGCACGGTGCTTCAGTGTGTGTGTGCTTTTCTACAGGTCTCATTAGACATGTGAGGTTTCCAAGTCAAAGCCAACAGAAAAAATATAAACCTTTAGACTGGCTGCATTCAAACTCTCTGGGTCTAACACGACAGTTCCTGGCCATCCACAGCTTCACGTTCCAATAAAAAGAATCAAGGTTAGATTTGTGGGAGCAAGAAATGGGGGAAGAACACAATGGAACAATCCTTCAGCTGTCATGTGTCCTCAAAGACCTCCCAGCCCCAAATTAACCCAGATACTTTTTTGTGACAACTTCCTACTAAACAATAAATAAAATAAAAAAAAAAAAAGATGGGCATCACACAGCAAAAAGCAATGTTGGTTTTTTTTTTCCTCTCCTAGCACAGTCAGCAATGAGCAACTTCTCTCCAAGTACCACCATGGCAGTGTTTGAACTACACAAAAGTACTCCAAAGGACATGACTGCCCCTGGCAGGAGGCCAGTTAGGCAGGAATCCTTAACTGCACTTTGTGCCACGCTGAGAAAAACCTAGTTGGTCACTGGTAGCACTGGCCGTTCTGTTAACTAATCCAATCCCATATTAAGGACTATAATGTGGCAGAGTTACTGACATATGGCTGAACTAAAGCACTGGCATCACAACTGTGCAGCCCTGGAATTACAGGCTCCTTCACGTCTCCCAGTATTTTGCAGGCTAGACGAATGCCCCTGGGAATGTGAGTCCCAGCAGGTTTTTTCACAGTCACTGTGCCGTAGTTCTTGCAGATGTTTCATGCTTTGACAGCCTTAACATTAGCCTTCGCATGAGGAGCAAGCCCATTTTATGACTTTCACATCAAAACACTCACACTGCTACCATGCCATGCCTCCTACCATTGAGTTAACACGGTGATTTTTCCCCAAAAAAGTCCCTGTCCATTAATGATGTCTAACCTACTACCACTGACAGCACTTACTACGAATGACCAATATTGAAAAGACACCTTACCTTAGCTCCAATTTGGTTCCCACACTGGCCAATCTGCAGATGCACAATTTCACGCATTTTTGTGTGCCTTAGACCTGTTGGCAGCTACAACCTGACACAGGTTTTCTGGTTGCAGTCCCCAGAACAAGCCCTCTTTCTGCTGCTGTATCAGCTACACCCAGCACAGTCCGCCCCAAGGGGCCTTTTTATACCCGCGGGGCTGTCACCCAGCCAGAAGGGGAGTAGCCAGCAGCTCAGGCTGCTCATCAAAGCCTTTCACAAGGCGGCAAAGTGCCTATTCCTGCCTGGGTGCAGGTGCACAGGTACATGACTGAGTGGCTTGGAAAAGAAAGTCACACGCACCCCCTTACAATTAATTCTAGTTCTCCATGCAGCAAGCAGTGTGATTCATGAATACCTGTGCACATTGCATGTTTCATTATTTTATACATAATATATATACACAAGTATATACCCATATAGAGGGGCTATAGCCAAAAATGAGCGATCTTAACTTACTAACTACATGTGCTTCTGCCACGTAATTGAAATGTTAACATCATGAGTCATACAGGACAACATCCAGAATAAAATCAATAACGACTTTTGAGCAGCAGCCTCCTCTAATCACAGCATTCAGCACATTGCCAGGCAAACTTCCACTGCACTCATAAGCATCGTTCTCAGCATCTAACTGCATAAAGGAGGGGGACAGGATCAAAAAAAAAAAAATCAAAACCAACAACCTTTGTGAAGCATAAATAACACCGTAAAACACTGCACTCTCAGGGATACATGTTCCTCAAACATTCATTAAGAATCCATCCATTTCAGCCAAGAATCAACTTGTGACTAACCGGCACCGATGCTCTCACTCCCCCCATCTTTTTCCTGCCATGAATACAGTATTTTTTATACTTCTTATTTTCTTATATCTGAGATGTAGCATTTCAGAACTTGCCAGAAAAACGCTACAGGTGAAAACCCAGCTTCACTGAAGTTAACTATAACGTTCACTGTGTGAAATGTTTCACTGTGTTAAAGGAAATGCTGCAGGCTGAGCAAAACGTGACACAGTCGTGCTGCCTGCTGATAAAGAGCACTAATATCACTGAGCAACATTTTTTCTTCTGGAAGCTTATAGTAGTTTTACTACATGCCAGATGGCTGTCAGTGCTTTGCAAGTATTCCTTTTAAGGATAGGAAAAGGAACTATAATTAGGAAAGCACCTTAAATTATTTTGTATAAAAAGATGACAGTGGGAGGAGTTGACTCATTGAAAGTAACTACTTTACCACTTTATGGGTTGCTAGAGATAAGGAACCTCTGAGCTTCCATATTGTTCCAAAAGAAAAATCAGCTTATTCCAGACTTCCCCACCACAGATGACTTCCACTTCTTCCACGAGCCAATGGAAGAACGGACAAGGGCTCCTAAGACAAAGTTTAGCACCAGAAGTGCACTGCAAAAAAGCAGCCAGCAAACATTCTGTCATCCTCTGCCAAGCTATGAGCCCTCCTCAGTAGGGAGCAATGAAAGCAAGACTTTAAATTCAGGTAGATTCCTTTTGTTTCCTTAAAACACAGTAGTTAAATCATTTTCCAAAAAGTATTCCCTAAACAGGTTAGTTTACGCAGCAAGACAACATAACAGCTATGTTCCATTGCCACATCGTGGATCTGTACTACAATGTCCTAAGTTAAAATTCTGGAAAGGCTATTTGGCCATTTACTTTGAAAGCAAATTTCATTTTATTCGTGCACATTTCATAGTTGTTTTCTCCAACTACGCTTAGCTAAAAGTAATAGTGCAATTCAGAGTTGTATCTTCAATTGCTGCATTCTGAATGGGAGCTGCAGCGACACAGTGTCAGAGAGCTACTGACTCTAAATAAATACTACTTAAAAAATGCAAGGTGTTAATCTGCAGTAGCCACAACTTACAAAGAGGCTGAAGATGCTACTTCACTGTCCAAAAAAATTGGCAAAATAATTTCAGCAATAAATATATATACTCACAAGCATCTCACAAGCAAAGAAAAAAAAAGGGGGAAGTTAAATAAATATGCAATCTCTTAACATTGGTTTTTCTCTTGCTAAAAATAGCTCCCTGGAATCATGTGCCTCCTCTGAAGCACTTCCTAGCAGGGTCTTAACAACAATAGCACAAGACACAAAGCACCTGAGGTGCTTTGTGAAGTGGAGATGGGTTTGTGCCTCTTTTCCCTCTCCTCCCCAGTTGCATGTCTGTGAACCCCCAAGTCTGTCTCTACACCAGACTCGGTCTGTGAAAAGCCTGTTTCTCTGTAGGTTTTGTTTGCAGGCCTGCCATCCCTCAGCTCTGAGAAACCTCAAGCCTCTTAACTGCCCAAGCGCGCTTCCCAGGCACCGCCATCCAACATGTGCTGCTGCTGATAGCGGCGTGAGCGTCACCAGAGGAGGAGGAGGCAGTGGTGGAAAGCTTCGAGGGACTGACTTCTGGCGCAGTGGGGATGAGGAGCAGCCGGGACTGGGCACAGCCTGTCCCACAGTGCCTGCCATCAGCTGCCTGCTGCTTCCATTGCCTTCAGCGCGGGCTCTAGATACCAAAGCCCTGGTGATGCGCGTAAGCTGAGACCACAAGCAAGGCAGCATGTTTTAGTTACTGGGGTTTCTTTTTGTTTCTGCTTTTCTTGGTCGTTTTTCTTTTTTTTTAGTGCCACACAGTACCCCCTAGCAACAAATACTCATGTGCAGGCAGGCATGCTGGGATGCTTTTTTTTGACTGGTAGTCCACTCACGCAGACAATTAAACCTTCTGCAGGAAAATTAGAAAACAGTTTTTACTATTGACTAAATCTGGTAGGAGATAATAAAGACTCTTCAGATGTCTTGAACCCTAAAGAATAGCCTAAAAATGGACACAGGCCTGTATTCCTTTGTAAATTGAAGCATAAAAGGGCTTGAGAAATTTAAAACTTGGGACTAGGCAAAAAAACCCAACCAACCACCAAACCCAGCCTGCCTGCTCCCTGCAATCACACCGTCGCTGGGCACAGCAGCCTTACACAACGCCGATGTGTTGGGCCAAAGGTGAAGAGACCTGCAACCCAGTCACACAGAGCCTGCATCTGCCCCAGACACAAGTCCTCTATGTCACCTCATATATTGAATCGTCACATCATTTTAATAGCTTTTCCTTTTACTTTTCTTTTTTTTTTTTG
>NW_010107224.1:0-20507 GCF_000699245.1 Pterocles gutturalis | reverse complement strand
TTATTTTATATTGTATATCATATTTTTATATTTACTTCTTTCTATTTATATTATGTAACATCACTTATGATATGAAAAAAACCCCTAGGAAACAAATGTTATTCTTCAACAGCAATATATCCATAGGAATATAGGCTGTATATGTGATTTAATATGTATACACATACTTGTTATACCATCTAAAATCACCATTTAGTTGTCATTCATTATGTCAGCAACATGCTGACTCTGTCTTGAACTCCTGCCTTCTGAGACTCTAAAACAGATGACTAAAAGCAGCATGCTTACGCAGAGGAGAAGTTATTGAACTGCCTTGGAGTTTTTATTATGAGGGAACATACATTTTAAAACTCAGGAAGTCTTTTTGATATACTAGGATAAGACAAAGATGTTCACAATGGTTTTAAAGCTTTCTATGGGAGGGTCTAACATCTATGTATTAAATAAAAAGATTCAAGCAAATCAACTTTGCTGCTGTTAACTCCAGGTCCAGAAGGTAACTTGAAGCTTTCAAAACTGGCTAGTGGTTTAAATCAATATCCAAGGCTGTGAGCTGTGGTGTCTGAGAAAATCAGGGCCCGTATGCTTCTACTGGATCTCTCTTGTGGACACGTGTGCTTAAGAAGTCCCCTCAAAGTGAATCCCAAATTAGCGGGTAAAATCTCTCAGATTTCCTCTGGTTAGGGTTAATTTGCTTTGATGGAAGGGTGTCATGAAACATCCCTGGAGGCATTCAAGGCCAGGTTGGATGTGGCTCTGAGCAGCCTGGTTTAGTGATTGGCGGCCCTGCATATGGCGGGGGGGTTGAAACTAGATGATCACTATGGTCCTTTTCAACCCAGGCCATTCTATGATTCTATGCTGTATAAGGTGTGCTCCAGTGGGAAATACAATTATATACTTTCTTAAAACGTATTCATGGTGTTTTGAAGTGTAGTTGTAAGGACGTGTTAAGCGGACTTGGCAGCTGTGTCCCATCTCTCCACCTGCTTTTCCTCCCGTTAGCGCAATGCTGAAGGTCTGAAACCCTGAGCTTGTCACCTCCTTCAGGGGCATTAATTGTCCCACTGCAAGTGAAGTTGGAAAAAGCCCCACACACAATATTTGTTGCTGTTTTGCATACTTTGCATTACTGAAATTGCAAAATTAGTTTTATGCTGCTTGTATGGAAGCTCTTCCCTCACTGAAATCATGTCTGCTCTAACTTCACCAGCTTAATTTAGTTGATTGTTACAGGCTTTTCCCTAATTTTCCTCTTCCATTCATCCCTTGTGCCCAACCAATAGCTTTAGAAAAAAAGATCCATTGCTTTTTTTGTCCTTTAAGTTAAAAAAATTCTGCTGGAATGAGTGCCACTGCTAAGAAACAAATCATGGGTATTTTTCTGTATAGCCGCTCACAAATGCTCATTATGTCAGAAAGTTATCAGCAGTGTTGCTTTTTTGAGTCCAAAAATTCATTCACTGACATAAGGTGCATCATAGCTACATCTCCTTGCTAAAGATTACTGCTGCAAAGGGCTTTGCTCTGATGAATCACCATTGCCACGCAGATAACCATTTGCATAGGGCACGTGAAAAAAACAAAAGGACAAAACTCTGGTGGTCTGAGTCTGTTTAAAGCCTTAGGTCAGAGGTTCCATCTATAAACATACAAGAGAATGTTTATGGTTTTATACAGCTTGATTTATTGGAGGTGAAAAACACTGTATACTAACTTTTTAAAGCTAACTGATTAATTATTGTTGATAGTAGAATATGCTCATCAGCAATAACCCAGATGATCAGTGCGTAACACCATATTATTGTGTTTGTCTGCATGATGAGCTCTTTGGTTAAATGTCAGAAAAGAGTCAGTGGATTTTCTCACCTTTTTATAAAAAAGCCTAATTTATAATTACAGTGTCGCTGTTTTAAAACATATGTCTCTGGAACGGATTAAATACCTCTAGTCGATTTCTGCCTGAGTGAAATCATAGACCTCTAGTACACTCAATGGGTGTTTGTTCATAGATTTCCAGTGTGAAAAGAACTTTATATTGGGAGCTGGGAGTCATTCCTGCCTCTTCCCTCTAGACACACAGACATACTAGGTGTCTAGGGTAAGAGATTTAAATGTTGGGCTGTAGTTATGATGGCAGTAAAAATAACACCTTATTTCCGCTTGTAAAGCACAATAAAAGAGAAATATATTCATATATAGCAAGATAGTTTTCAAACATGTACACCTACATTGTACCTCTGTGTTCAAGGCAGTTCACAGGTACGCTGCCACAAGGACTGTTGAGTGAGCTGTGTGATTTGGTCATAGCCAAGTGCTTTATTCCCAAAGCAAAGGTGGTTTGCACAGCTGCTGGTCAGACACAGAAGGTATCTGAGGATCTGCCCTGTGCTCACCGCAGTCCCCGTGTTCTTCACTCGCTCCTGCCCCAGGGTGAATTTTTGTGGTGGTGTGACATCCACTGTGATCCTCTTGGAAGACTGAATTTTTCAGTAGCAATGCTTTAGGAAAGGCAATATATCTTCTACTAAAAGCACCATTTTTCTTTTTATTTTTTTTTTTTTGGCATACCAAATTTAGTAATTTTTTGTGTGTTTTTGCATTGTCATTCCTTGCTGCTAGAGCAGCACAACCAAGCAAGACCTTGTAGCCTTTCTGAGAGGTTTCTCTTTCATTTCCATATCTGTGACATCAACTGCTCGTATTTTGTAAATGATTCAGTGTGTACGAAAATAACTTTTTTGAAAGTCCGACTTTCCTTTTTTTTCTTACAAGCCAGATTCACTTTCTTCAAGTGCAGAACTTCCTAACTTAATAGCTGACTTGAAACATGGAGCAGAGTATCATTGTTGCTGTTCAATCCTACACCATTCAAGCTAAGCTCCAAGTACATAAATGTAATGAAGTGATAATACAGGGATGAAAAAGGTTTCTTTGGGTGTATCTAGCAGTCTAGTGTTTGCTAGTAAAAATAAAATCAGTACAAAATGTAGCTTTGAAATCCAAAATCGGTAATTGTTTTTTAATGGTTTATGTCCTGTTCTGAAAAAAAAAAAAAATTAACCATGTTGTTCCTGGTTTTTTGGTCCATTTGTAGACAGAAGTGTGCGTTAGTTATTTTATGTGTGATCTGATCACAGGTACAAACAGCTTATGGCGCTGCAGTAATACATAGGAACCATCCAACATCAAAAAGCAAAGAACTTCTCTGACTTTTACTGTTACAGTATTCAGAAGAAATTTAGTTCCAGGACCTGAAGTAGCAAGCAGGCATGAAATGTGATATTGTTTAAGGGTGAATTTCAAACCTTTCACAGGGGGAGTCCAAGAGAAAAATGACCTCTGAGCAGCCAGACATCACTGGCTGCCAACTGCTCACGTTTGTACTTCTGGTGATGCTCTGAAATTCCTGACGTATGAGGTTGAGCAAACAGAGCAAATTAATAAAGCAAACATAATAACTCTGGATTTCAGCTCAGTTTCTTCATATTAACGATAGTCAGCAGAAAACTTCAGCATGGCAACCATTTCTGAAGAGAGCACATGATGTTGCTCCTGTCCTGCTTCAGCTCTGTGCTTGAATTTGTTACTACTTACAGATTCAACCTTCATGCCATGGCAAGTGTTCCCTCCCTGACCTGATCTCGCATTCTTTTAGAGTGAGATTTTCTCAGTCTCGAGATATTCTTTACTAGCAACCCAGAAGTTCACGGCCTAAATCAAAACTTTCAGCACAGTCAGTCCAGCTCCAAATGTTACAGCTCAATTTTATTTTTTTTTGTTCATGACTTTCATACCAACATGCTATGGGGAAATCCAGTATATAACCCTCATTTTCCACTTTCTGCTGCAAAGTTTTTATCTTTCTGCATTTGTTTTTATGGTAGGATGGTTTTTGGTTTGAATTTTATCTAGCATAAAAACTGCCTAAAGAAACAGACCTAGATACTACTCTATTATTCCTTTCAGATTTTGGCTGAAAGTGAAACATGGAGGAAACCCAATTGTCCTCCTTTTTCCTTTGCTAAAAGATAAGTGTGACATGAAGCACATGCCTCTCTTAAACGCGCTCTCCTGTGCCTAGCGTTTTAGGTCAATAAACACAGCTCTGGAAGAAGGCTGAGGCAAGCATTATGGATTAAGGATTTGTCATGAGGGCCAAATTCCAGGCAGGGGTTTCTTTGTTCCTCCAGAAGGGTTTATTCGTACACATTACTCCTCTTCTTATGTCTCTGCTTTTCTGTGCTTAGCCACTAGATACTAACAGGATGCAGGGGTGCTTTCCCTGCCCCTGTGCCTTCCCCACACCTTTCATCCCTTGCAATGCAAGTGTTAAAAGGCTGTAGATGTGGATGTCCATGTCAAGTCTCCCTTGGCAGACCAGAGGACATCGTCACTTCTGTGTTTCCAGGACTCCCAGCAACCCAGAACTTGCAGCTTCTTTTTTGTCTTTTACATATGCATTGACCTCAACAGGAATTTGAGCTTTTAAACGCTTTAGAGCTGTAGCACCTAGAGGTATTTCCCATCAGCGGAGGTGCTAAAATTGTTCTTGGCGATGCTGCTTTGGGCCCAGTGCCAACCATCTGTGTGACACCACGTAGCCTCTCATTATGGGCTGAGTGACAAAACTGCTTGTGTGCTACCAAACCCACCGAATGTTACGAGACAGCAACAAAGGGGTGGTATCGAGTGCAGCTGGATTAGGATAAATTAATTAAAACAAAACAAAAAAAAAGTGCAGACTTTCACACTACTGTTCCAGTTCACTGCTATTCATGTCCTGAGAGAAAGCTGTGCACATGCTACAAAATCCCTTTCATACTTCAGCCATTCTCTTCACATTAAAAATTTCTGTTTTTCTGCCATGTCTCCGTGAAAACCTCTATCTTCTAGGAGAGGCTGAGTTAGAGTTTGTATTTGCTGTGGCTTCTGGGAAGGCAGCCAATTCTCATTTGAGGTGAATTACGTTATCTAAGCAGAATCTGTCCAGATAACATTTGCTGTTTTTCCTTTGCTACCTGCGTAAGGATACCAGGAATAGATACACCAGCATTTGCATATTCAATTAACAGTTAATCAATTAGCAGTTGATCCAAGCCTTTCAAGAGAAGATCCACACAAAGTAGTCCAATATTTCAGCCAGCTAAAGCGAATTAGCTTACTATCAGGCAGCTGAGGCTTTTTATGTGGCTTTTAAATTGCATCCACTTTCTGCTGCTTCATTTTCAAGCCCCCCTTTCTCTTTTCCTTCTCCTGGGGTGATTTCTCTCCCTAGAAGCGAGGTAGCGATGGCTGCGTGAGCCTCGTTCAAGGAGCAGAGTGCTCTGGGGCAGGGGAGCCGGGAATGCTCGGCTGAAGCCAGGCTTAGGTTTGCCCCCCAGTGCCTCCACTCCTGGGGATTTTCTGTTACTAAATAATGCTCTTAATGAGATTTAAGTCTCTCATAAAAATAATTAAATTAACTCTGTCGAAAGACTGTTTTCCTTTCTGACAGTAAGATGAGAGATTAATGATCAATTGGTTGCCTGTTCCTTTCTCTCAGGCCTTTAAAGAATGTTTTATAAATATCAGTTTAAAAGGATATGAAAGAGGTGAGAAATGAAAATTATGGAAAGACTGGGGCCTTATTACAGGCCTGAAGAGTCTGAGGCACAGCCTAAGGCTCGCCCTAGGAAAAGCTGAGTGGCCAGTGTTGGCAGTCAGGGCTGATTGCCTTGCACACTGCCTTACGGTTTGCCTCAGCTCCTCTTCCATCCTGTTTTTGCCTTTCCTCAGCCTTGACAGCTATAGCGTTTTTACTGGTCCACTAGTGACATCTCAGTTAAAACATTTCTCCTTGATTTCTGCGCCCTGAACTGCTGGGAGGTGGTTGAGGACTGGTGTGCCGGGGACAGGGACTGGTGCAGCCTTCTGCAAGCACAGAGTTTGGAGAGTAAATAACCCCGAGTGATCCAGTCCTAGAGGGGTGAAAAGGAAAACATCTCCTCACACAAGGACAAGGCTAGTGAAATAATGGACTCTGAAAGAGAGTGTCTGGCTTGAGACTCAGGTGCCACCTTAACACCCAGGCAATGAAATAACATTTCTAGCTACAGAGAAGATGCGTTCCTCCACATAATACCGTGACAAGTGTGCTGATCTCGTTGTCCTAGGAGAAACAGACCACTATGAGAAAGGACAGAGTAGTCCAGTAGATACATGCTCTTGGTGTTGGGTGCTGATAACAGTTTCGTTTTATATCAGTGGGACCAAACAGTGAAATTTAAGTTGCAACATGGATACCCAGTCAAATAAACAAAGCCTGTATCTTTAGAACAGGTCAAAAAACCTGTCCTGGGGCAAAATTACACATTTACTTTAAACACTCTTATTAATGGGCAATGTTAGAGCTGACCTGGAGACTCGGTATCTCTCCATTGCTCCCACTTGACTCCTCATTGAGGGTTCTGAGCAGCTCTTTCCTCTGCTGCGCTGCTCTGCTGTGAGCCAAGTGGGACTAAATACTGTCATCAGTGGAAAAGCGCAAATGTGCCAAGCTGATATGCTCTTCTCATGCACCCACTATTTGGTGAGTGGGTAAAATATTTGGGGAAAGTAATAGTAACATGAAAGCAGTAAATACAGTGAGCAAGCATCCTCCCCGCTTGCCTTATTCCAATAATGAGCCCAGTGTCACTAAAACTGGGGGGAAAATAGTAAGAAATATTGACTGTATAACTGTTAGTTTGTGATCTGTCTTCCCTAATTCTCTAGGAAGAGAGCAGGGTCCATGGCAGAAGTTTTGCTTCCTGAGTAGGGCTGGTGTTTAGAGAAACAGGAAGAAACTCGGACCAGAAACTTTATCTCCAGGCCCCAGGTGCTAGAAGACTGGAGACCTAGCTCCACAAAAGGCAAGGGGCATCTCCAGCATGTCTTTGGTAGGACTTAGTAGACAAACCTGAAATTCCTGCCTTCAAAATGCAGATTTGACTGCTTAACCGTCCTATAAACCTCCACAAGCTTCTACACTGTAGTTATGAGGTTCAGTGTAGGAAGTTGTGCTTTAAGGAGACTTGCACACAGTGAGCAGCTGTGCAGAGGTTCACGTTAGAGCATGCACAGCAGATGGAATTCAGATACCAAAGGAAGCATTTCTTCTCTCTAATTTTTGACTGTTACATTGGACCAGGATCAAATGACCCAAGAAAGATAGTCTGATGTGGAATAGCGAGGCAATAGAAAGTCCCACCAGAGCAGAATGATGATGAGCTAAAAGGGTTCAGCTGTAATTCACTTGATAATAGGAACTACAGCTACCAACAGAATGAAAACAAACAGCTTCCTAATGATAGCATCTTCTGGAACACCTGGATTAGATCTAGGCATTTCCTGTTCCACATGTAGTGGATAAAAGGAGCAAATTGAGCTCAGAACAGAGACTGAAGCTCAGGACAAGTTTCTCTGCCTCAGGTACTGTCCTAGTACCAACTCAAAACTTCTATTTTCTCCTACTGACTCACCTGTTTAACAAAATGGAGGTGATTATTTTAACTTCAGGCCCTTGGAATGTCTTTTCATGTGCCTGTTTGCATAAGTAGAAGTGAATATGGGCCCTGTTCTGTGCTTTGCCATGATTTCTGGTGAAAATTTCTGGTCTATAAGTTCCAAAACACGTAGCCTGGAGTAAGGATGTCAACTGTATGCCTGCATTAGCAACTGTAAAAAAGTAGGAGCTTCAGACGTGACAGGGACCGTTGCCCTAAGTGTGAAGCAAAACTGCTCATCTGTTCTGTTAATCAGCTGCAATAGTTCACAGAACAGGGTTGCCTTATCAGTGCCCCTGTTACAGCTGAAGATATTATTTATTTTTTCTTCTGTGTCTTAAGATGCACAGGTCCTTGAGATGTAGAATTTAAATCTCACTCATGTCCTCAGTATTTCATGCTAAAAAATCTTTAGGCACTTGCCCATGTTATCATTCTAGCATGCTGTACTGAGGGAGCACTTTTCGGAGCCTTTAGGGATCACAACGTGAGGCAAGTTACTCACAAAGTACATATATGCTTACAGTGTACAGGAGACCTGGATGTTTAAGTGAAGCCTGTGAAACTTTATGTGGTGGCCATCCAGGTGTTGGTTTAGTACAGTGACATCTGTGACAAAGAAAATTACTCTGTGCACCTAGATCCTGGTTCTCCAACATCTGCCCTCTCTGCTTAGCCAGAAACCTTTCCTCCATGGGGACAATATGATGAATTGTATGGGGTTTGACTGGTAAGAAATATTAAAGAATAGGTGTCCTTTTTAGCCTTTAAAAAACACAAAAGTTATTTGGTCCTGAGGCTTCTTATATGTTTAGTTTGGCCCTAACGTAAAGAAGGCAAATGAAATTCATTTCTGAGAGGAAATAGTGTTACTTCTGCTTAGAAGAAAGGAAGTTACATACACTCTAAGCAGCTTTCTAGAAGCTAATTATTTTGGTAATAATAATTACCATCTTAATGGACAGGTCTTGCTTCTGGTCATTTAGGAGAAGCCTTTAATAACATCGTTCTTTGAAGAATCTTCTGTATAATTTTATTATCACAGTTGGGATTGCCTGATGATTATTTTTAGCTGTTCTTTGAATAGTTCCTCTCTCTCCCATGCTATTTCCTAGGGCTGGGAATTGCCTCATGGAGTGACCACATGAGTTCTGACACTAGTTTAATAAATGATTACAGATGCTACAGGTAATTTTGCCAGCTGTTCTCTAGAGGTATCAGCTAATGGCATAAGTCCATCAAAACCAGTCAATTCATTTCATTGATGGAGTCCAGAATAAAAACAGTCGTTTACTGCTTGGTCTTAATATTTCTAGATAGGAAAGGTATGTTCTTGAATGAAATATAAACTGACTGGTTATTGGACTTACTGACCAAAATGCCTGGGTATGTTCATACTTATAAGTAACTTGCAAATTTAATGGTCAAAAACTGAAGGCAGACTTCATTTAGCCTAATTATACCTTTATGATTATACCTTATTTATATACCTTTATTAGCCTAGAACACCTTTATTATTTCTCTGTGAGCAAAGTCAGCAGCAGGACAGCAAGTATGGTATATTTAACAGCCTCTCTGTTATTCCTGGCATTTTCAAATAGTTATTTCCTAGAAAGTTCATGTCCTCTTCCTGGTAATATCTGGTTTGCTCCAAGGTATTGGCTCTTTCATTTATTAACGTATAAGGTCTGATTTCTAATGGCAGGCATGCCATAATGCAGTGTTTGCCTGGGCAGGCAGCTAGTTCTGTGTATAACCAGTCCTTTGCATGTATTGATTACCCTCTGAAATGGCAGTGATGGCAAAGACACAGAAATAACTTCACGTGTACACCTCTGAAAGCCATACCAGCACTCTGACGAATGACCAATTGTGTTTATTCCAGGTTTTCTTGTACCTGCCTGGCGCTGGCTGAGCGAGCAGAAGTACCGAGTGGCACCGCACTTCCCATGTAAGTCAGCCTTGGGTGTAAGACCTGGGGATAAGACATGTCAGTTTGCTCTTTAGCAGTCTACTGAGCTTTAAATAAACACAGAGGAATAAATCATATATAAATCATTTGGAAATATCTAAATATTAAGATTTCAGCTCCTTTAGTTCTTGTATTTTTTTTTATTCTCCTATGTTTTGAAATACAGATTTAACTATATACATTTCTAATTAATCTAGGCCAGTGATGGCAAACTTCTGGCTGGTAAGCTAGCGTTATCACACAGTGCCATTCTCCAGCAGCGGACACCGTCCCTCCGGTCCCTGCTGCTCTTCCTCCTCCTCTTCTACCCCATCCTGGCCCTGCAGCTGGGGAGGATGGGCTGCCTTGGGGTCTGTGATGCTCTGGGGAAGGGAAGCCTCCTGGTAGGAAACACACAGGAGCTCCGTTTGTGGTCATGTAGGTAAAATCCAGTTAGAGGAAGCTCTCTCAGCTGGAACCATTCAAGAGGTGAGCAGGGTCTGGCCTGACCCCCGATCCTGCAGTGTCTGCATGATGGAAACACCGACCTGGCAGGAGAGTGGAGAGGCTGAAGGAGTACCTCCTCTTCAGTCCGGGGTGGCTCTTATCAAGGGCTTGTGCCTGGCTGTGAGGGCACATCAGCAGCAAAGCAGGGAATGTCAGAACTGGGTAAACTGAGGAAAAGGATCGTACTCTAGATCCAGATAGCCCAACTGCTCCTTATCTCTCATATACTTCAGCATATACTTTAGTCTAGAAGGACTTCCCAGAACAGCCTCCTTCTCAAGTGGATATTTCTATAGATGATGTAGACTTGTCGTAGTATTTTCTGTTTATCTGTAGCTGAGAAGAGGGTGTATTAAATTACTCAGTAGCAGCTAGGAGAGATGGTTCCCTTTTGTCTTTATTAATTCACGTGCCGAGGAAAGTTTAAACCTTTTGAGCAAAACAGTGAATCAAAGTTCAGAGCTGTTGCAAACTCCACTGATTTCAGCTGAGTTATATCACTTTCACCAGGGTTGAATTATTTGTGAAAGCAAACCCTTCAAGGCTATTATTGTGGTAAAAGGAATGGAATCCCACATTATTTTATATATGATATTGTATCTGTTTTTTATACTTCAAGTCCTGTTCTTTACAAAAGTTTTCAGTTTAATTGGTTTCAAAGAAGAATTTGCCCACATTTAAGTTATCAAAACTTTAAGCAGAGCAGATAGGAGTAAAGCCAATTATTTATACTTTATTTTTAGTGGACCAAAATGATGAGAATATAAAAGGCAAAAGATTAACCCAAACTCTCTGACGTTTTAAGGTCTCAAAAAACAAGATTAGGACTTTGAAAAGCATCCAAGTAATAAATCCACAGAACCAAACCACACAATTTAATAAGTTTATTACAAAGAAACACAAGAGCTGATGGGCGCAGATGCTAAGCTAAGTTGAAAAAACTGTATCAGCCTTTTGTGTTTGTGGACTTTTAAAAATAAAGTGGTCAGATGTAGTAAGCTGATGATGCAGTTTGGTTTGCTGATGCCAAAGCCCAGTGAGGTGCTGGGGGAAGGGTAAAGTGGGTGGGAAGAAAAATGCTCCCAGCCTCCAGCCTGGCGTCTGCAAGCAATACACAAAGCCCATGATTTTCCCCTCTTTGGATAAAGCAAACACTAAAACTATGGAGACATAAATCTGTCTGACCTGTGTGTTCTGAATGAAGTTGCAGAGGACCCTGGCTCGATGGGCTGCTAGCAAGACTGTGATAATCATCCCGGCCCCCGGAGAGGAGCCAAGCTCTAGGTCCATGCAGCTGGGGCAGAGCCCCATGTGTGGGAGGCAGGAGAGTGTCCGTGGGGCAGAGGATGGAGCAGAGGTAATGGAGAGATACCCTGCCTGTAAGGGGCTGTGCTCTCGCCAGCTGGGCTGTGGACGGAGAATATGCCTCTCAATAAAATTTAACTACTGTTTTCAGACACAAATCTAGTCATACATGTAAACATCCTGAGCTTTATTAAGATCTTTTCCAGCAGATCTCTTCCTGGGTTTTGTTCAAAACCATATCTGCTGGCTTTTTTGGGGGGAGGGGGTGTAACTTTATTTTATTCCTTTTTAGCCTTGCAGATTTTGCTGAAAAGCAGAGGAGATGATTCTAATTCTTCTGAATACCAATAGAGCCATTTACAAATGTTGAATAAGCTATTCTTTTGCAAATCCACTGGAGACTTAATTTAATCTGATGCACTCACCAGGGAAAATAAATTCAGCTTTACCCTGAAATTTCTGGTTGCATCTCAGGACTGACAGAAAGTAATGCTCTAGAAATCAGAAAATTTGACATGGTAATGAATGGCAGATAGGAATAATTTTGAGCGTAGTGCTTGCTCCCAAGGCACCACATTTGCAGTAATTTTTCAGAGCAGAATTATGTTTTACATATTTTATTTTTCATCAGGACTGGATGTAGTGGGTCTTTTGTTTTGCTGTTTTCCCTCAAGCCACAGATCTCTACATACGTTTCATGTAATGAAACAAAAGGAATCTGACCCCTTTCCCTCTCTTTCTTGCAGCCCTTTGTTGTACTTCTTGCTGCCTTGAAGAACCTGGCCATGAGACTCATAGGTAGACAAAGGAACTGTGTCCTTTTTCCTGTAGCTGCAACCAGTGAATGACGAAGGATATTTCGTTTTATCCTTCTTCCTACTCCTTCTCCCATTTCTTCCTTTTGTCATGTTCACATCTATTTTGGGAAGTAACTAGATGGAAGAGCTTAGAAATGAGGGACCTATTCAGACCCAAGTGATGCATCACTGAACGTGGCATCACATTTTCCTATAAATGTATATTTAGCCTCTGTACTTGAATATCCCACTTGAGTTATAGGGGTAGCACAAACTGACAAAGCTGTTAACTGATTGATTGGCGTAGCAGAGTAACTTCTATTTCATCCACGTCCTCCACCAGCTCTATATTTTCCATGCAGCTGGCCTGCCAATTCTCACACCTAACGGGTGAGCCCTTCTATTTGTCTTGCTCGAGCAAAATTCCACCAGTGTTTCCAAACTGATGCTTGCACCCAGGCATTTCCTAGCTCACTGGGCAAGGCACTGGAAGGTGAAGGAGATCCCGAGTGGCACAGTCTCGCTTACCAATTATTCTTGGAGGTGCTTCCTGCAGCCTTTTCAAGTGGTTCCAGTGCTCCTCGACTGTCATAGCTTTCCAACTGCTGTTTCACTGCCATTTAGTTCCTACAGTTCTTCTTATAGCAGCAGTGATGGCAAAGAAACATAGATTCCCTCTTCTGACATGTGTCCAGCCTTATAGGGATCTCCTGAATGGGTTATTTCCAGGCACTGCTTCCAGCAGAGTGTTTTGGATAATGTTTTCCTGATCAAAATTATTCAGTGCAAATCCTGGAGGCATCTGGTATTATGTGCACCTGAGATGTCTTAGAGCTGACAGATGAAATTATAAATCCAACACTATGATGGAGCTGAGGAAAGGAATGGCTCCAAAGGAAGAGGAGGATATTCTGTCTGCTCCGGTTCAGTTTTGCAGTGCTAAGTAGTGCAGTCTGGAACAGGCATGGTTCTTCACCAGTAGTCCATGGGTGTAGTGTGTGGTCACAGATTGTTAAGTTGGAATCTCTGGGGTCTGTGTGAAATTGATTTTCCATCTCAGCAGCTCAGCCATTCTGGGGATGTGCCTGTGTATCCCATCACAGCGTTATACTGCAGGGAAGGGCACACTTCAGGATCGCTGCCACACCATCCAGGCAGCTCTTCCTCGCTGATCTGATGAGACGAAACAGGGCTGATCAGTCAGAGGAACGATGCAATGGGACAGAGCGCTTGTAATTTTTGTCTGCCCAAGTCAGGTAGAGAAACCTGAGATTAAAACCTGTAGGATGCAAAGACGTAAAAAATAGTTTGGCAAAGCCTGGAAAAGACAGAGAGGCCAATACATGTCTGGGCTAGGCTGTAGTCTTAAGTGATTTTCAAGTAACAATGGAATTAAGGGGAAAAAATACACTTACAGTTGTTTGGCAAAATCTGAGAGGCACAGAGTAAGAATTCTGCCTCTTTTATGCCTGGTTTTGGTCTTTTATCCTGTGCACTGAGAGGCAACTTTTAGCTAACATTACCAGCCCTACACATGGTCTTTTCCAAGCATGAACTATGGAGACTATAACATCGTACAATTTATACATGCACAAATAATTTCTCAAATGGATTTTCCAGGTGCAAATTCAATCATCTGTTTGGCCAGGTGTGAGAATCTATCAGCTGTGCATGCAGGTGTCAATGCTTGAAAAATGATCGTTTGCTCCTCCGTACAGAGTCTGCACAGGGGCCTGCGCCACTTGAGTCTGTCCTAGGCTGCGTTTGGAGGATTTAAATGCAATTTGAATGGTGCTTTCTGTGCTGAAGGCCTTTTGCATAGGGCAAATGCTTCACAAAGTGTATGCACAGATGGGCAAATTTGGCGGCCCGTAAGTGAGGCTGGGCTGGAGGCCCAAATCGATAATCTTACCCCAGATGTGTCTCCTCCTAAAATGTGTCTAGCTCTTGTCAGGCTCATTAGAGAGAGGTGGTTTTGGCTAGTTTGCCTTTTTTTGAGTGAAAACATAGCATTTCTCGACGTATTATCAACGTTCCCAAACTCAAATATTTAATAACTTCTGCTATCTAATACCTGACTTGGCTTTACATTAGAAACAATTGCTTGCAAAGTGTTTATCTATTGAGTGAGAGTGATTAAAAGAAAATAAGAAAGTTCTTCATATACTATTTTTGGGCAACAAAATGACCTTGCTGCTATTTTAAATATTTCAGTATAATTTATATTAGCTATAATACCATCAATAAGGCTGCTTGAAAATTAAGTGTCATTCTTGGCTTCAGACACGGGGTGTGTTGTGGGACTGAGTGCCATGTGCCAGAAAAAAAATTAAAACCAAAACTGTGGTCAAGTAACTAAATTTATGGAGAGAGCAAGCATCATGGGCCCGAACAACACAGCTATTTTGGACAAACAGCAATGTCTCCACCTGGGAAAACCTTAAAGTTCCCCTCAACCTGCTGCTCAGCCTGGGGAGAACAGCGGCGAGCTGACCAAGCCCTAGCTGGCAGGGGTGCCGTCATCCTCCAGCTGCGCAAAGCTGGGGGTGCTGGGAAGCTCTGGGGAGAGGATGGGGACTCGCTGGTATTTATGTCCCCATGTACTGAAATACAGTGATCATTTCCCCTCTGAGGGGAGGCTAAAACACTCAGCTCAGTCTTTGTCTGACTCCCTCAGGGAAAGTCTCTCCTTTACCCAGTTAGTTCTTCCGTCGTACTGAAATACAGCGATCATTTCCCTTCTGAGGGGAGGCTAAAACACTCAGCTCAGTCTTTGTCTGACTCCCTCAGGGAAAGTCTCTCCTTTACCCAGGTAGTTCTTCCATTTACTGCTGTGCAAGGCAGTTTTCCTCCAGAGTGGAGGACATTAAGCATGCCGTGCCAGACAGGGCCCCTCTAATGCTTCCTTATCTCTGCTGGAAATCCCTCCCCTGCTACGTCGCAGGAGAACATTTTGCCTTTTTCACAGCTGCATCACGCTGATGGTTTCATGATCCTCCTGCGTTCCGCTAAGACGATGTGAATATTGTGGGATTTGGCAGTGCTTCGCACATCCTGGGTCCAAGTACAGGTCCTGGACACCTCCCAGCTCCGTGCTGGGATGGGATCTGGATGTGCAGTTGAGGCCTTTTCCTCCTACCTGTCCGTACCATAGTTTCCATGGAACTAAATGCAGAAGTGGTGGCCAAAAGAGAGCCTCAGTACAGTACAGTTTGGCCAGGTCTCCTGTCGAGATAGTCAGTGAACAGGATCTTGGAAAACACAGCAGCTTGTATCAGTTGTTTAGACCCAGACATGTACACCATATCTTTTTTTTTTTTTTAATGTTTCCTCAGGTGTTTAGAACAGACTCCATTATTTTCAGCTGATCCTATTTGACATCTCCTTTTCTTTCTCACTACACCTGTGTGACATAAGAATATTTTGTCACTGCTTTTTCTACAGAGCAGCAAAATCCTATCTTTTCCTTCCATTTAATCTATTTATCTCCTGGGCATCTCCCACTCTGATGACTGTGACCTTCTCTTCTCTGAGACTTCCTGAAGAACCATCTGCTAAAATTATTCTTTGTACTTTCATGCAACCAGGTTGCTCCGCATTTTTAATAAATCCAGCAGCTCTTTCTTCACACACTATTAAATGTCAGCTACTTTTGTTGCTTAGTATGCAATCTAGACTGACATTGTAGAGTTGGCTGCCTTCCTTGGACAGTACAGTAGCCTCTCCATAATCTATAGGTGACAGGCTGCTTGAAGTGATTTCTAAATCCGGTCCACTCACTGATTCTTCTCTCTTTTTAAGACCATTGACAGAAAATCTTACTTCTTTTGTAGTATCTTTAAAAACAGAGGCAGTGAGGACACTAGGAAGTACAGCAACACTGCTAAAATGTTCATGTTCTTAATGAGCAAATTGAACTGCTCTTTGAGCTGATCCATTTACACACTTAAAGTGTCAAGTCTAAAATGAAGATATAAATCCTTTGAGAGAGATGTATTACATCATATTTGGAAGTGAGATGTGTTTAGTTTCCAAGGGATCATCCTAACAAGCGTACCTAATCATTTATATATGTCTTCTACTAGTGACAGTTGTTTTCTTGCAGACTTGTCCCATCAAGCCATAATTCTGTTTTTTCCAAACAATCTCAGAAACAATCTGTTTTTGTAGCCTTGCAGTTGTGTGTGTTTTTGCTGAGTTGGTGAACCTCTTTAACTTTTTAGTATGCACAAAAGACCCATGACGCTGAGATTTATGGCACAAGCCAATAAAAAAATACCTCCGATGGTATGCAAAATATTCAGAGGGGTTAGGAAAATAATAGCCTCTATCTACATGTGGCAAACTGTTCTTAATAAGTTAAAATTCCCTCAAATAAAGCTTTAATTTAAAAATAGAATTGCATTTTACCTTCAGAAACAGTCTGGGAAATATTTTTCTCTTGTGTGCACATATTTGCTGTCATAAAGACTTGTGAAATAGTGCAGGAGAATTTTCAGGACACTTCAGACATGTGGAAATAAGGCAGTACGTAAAATCTTATACAAAAGCTCTGGATTCGCAGCATCACAAACCCACTCAGACATTCAAGAGTAATGTAAGATCTGAGCTGTGCTGTCATGACATCACAGAGTGTTTCCATTAACTTGAACCCCTCAAGACCTTTTACTTCTCTAAAACTTTCTCTCATGTGAGTGAACGTACAATTACCAATACCCTGCAAAAAAATCTTGTGTCAAAACTCCCAATTAAGACGATGGAAGCCCTGTGGCTAACCTGTCCATACAACACACTTAAGTCTGGGGCTGAATGGCTAACTTGCAATATTATGTGTGTAGGTCTTTTAAGAGCATTTTTTAAACAAAGCAAAAATATTTTGCCGGGAACATAAGGGCTTCAACATGCTAGCCTTTTTTCTTTCTTTCAATGATCCCGCCTGGATCAAGCAGGCAATGCTGGAGGAGTCTCAAGCTCACACTGCTGGAAGGACTTAATTGCCCTAGGGGACAGAAAACAGAATCCAGCTACAAAGTTTTGGTCTCCATCCCAGATACTTAGTCTATTAAATGAGTCAGGAGGTTATGACTGAAAAGAAATAAGCCCCACAGCAGAAGTGCATTTTGCAATCTGCTCTCTTTGGAAAGGTGCTGATGCAGAGTCAGGCTGCCAGCATCAGGAGATGGACTGATGGCTATTGAAGCAGATGGGCAGGGGCAGCGGGGGAAAGGAGGGGGAAAAGAGGCATTGTCAAGCTTGTTGAAGAGGGCACAAGTCAGGCTTTTCTACACCTTTAGATACTTGATTCCCCTCCGCCCCCCCAAAAAAACATTAGCACACAGTTTCAGCAAGATGTGACTTGAGGCAATAACACTTTCCTAATGACACAGGCTATTGAGTTTCTGTGTGACATGGCTGAGGAGCACGGGAGGTCTAGTAGCTGGGAGCAGAGGTCTAGGAGCCACTCAGTCACTTTGTCACTTAGGGCAAGTTACTTGACCCTTCTGCATGTCCGTGAGCCGTGTCAGATAAAGAAAGTGGCTTGACACCAGAATTTCATGGTATACCAGAAACCTAACCTGAAATAAACTTCCTTTAGTTCACTGAGGAGGTCATCTGTGTAATCTTGAAATGTCACCCGTCAGCTGGGTGAAAAACTGAAAAAAAAAATCAGTCCACTTTCCAAAGTCAGGCCTATCTCTACGTTTGTATAGAAAATTAAATGTTTATGAGATACAAGCAGCGTTTGTGGGCATAGAGTGGGTAACTGCACTGTGACTCAGCATTTGTAATTGCTGTAATTCTTGATAATTAAAATCTGGTGACCTATAACCATATAAATCTAAAATTGGAGGCTATATATCAAAACATGGGCCTGTAGAGGTTTTTCAGATTAAATCAAAAAGTTTGTGAAACTGGAAAAGCACATAATTAAGAAGCTCTCTCCTTCCAGTTCACTCCATCATTATTAGACTGCATCAACAGATTAGTTACCCTGAAACAGAGCATTGGATCATCTAAACAATTGATAGGCATAAAAAATATTTTTTCTCTTTCTTTGCTTAGGTAGTTGAGAAAATTATATAATCCTCAAATATCATTCCTACCCAAAGTGCTTTGCTTCTGGTCTGACTGAAGGTGTGGATATTTACACACCAGTGCTTTAGCTGAAACTGCTCTCAGAAATCATACAGAAATTGTTTGAGGCCACTGAGTAGGTAGCAATAACTCTTGTAATTTCATGGACATCTTTGTGAAAAAGGAGAGGATATTAGGGTTTTTCACCTTGAAATACCAAGTACTAATTTATTTGGGAAAAAAATAAAAAGACAAATAAAAAGGATTAAGCAATTTCCAAAGAGAAAAGGGAAGTTCATTAAATCTTTGAACTGAGGAAGAAATGTCTTTTTGCTGGGGTCTATGCTAGATACACTGCCCATTTTAAAAGTAATTTTTTTCTTATTCACACAGGATGCATGTTTCATGTTCACTGTGAGGCACACGATCAAATGGTTGAGCTGATTAATGTACTTGCTGCACCCAAATACCTTAAAATCAAACCCCCTTATAATCAAATAAGTATAAAGAACATACTGTTTTGGTGTTTGAAACTGGTTCCATATGAATATGTTCATGTGCCAGCCTTACACAGTTAAGGCTGATTTTAAACCTGCAGTGCTTCTTCATCAGGGTTCCCACTGGAGCAGAGGAGATAATGCAAAAAAAAATTTTTTTTTTCCTGCGTATTTACTATAGGTCTTATTTGCTCACATCAGTATAGCCTCCTCTTTGTATTTCATTCCAGTAAATGCACTATAGCTGTATATTGCAGTTGTAAAATGTAGAGCTGGCCTGACCTGTTGGATCACAGAATCTGTTCTCCTGATTCCTGCAAAAAGCTTTTGCAGCTCTGTTCCTCCTGTCGTCTGCTGCTCCTTGTTTGGTGACTGCACTTAGTAAAACCTGAAGTTAATAACGGGGTCATCTGATCAGCACTGTGAGTTAAAGAACATGAGATGTTCATGCAACTTTGCTTTAAACATATGGCATTTTCCGTGAGCTGGAATGGTCAGCAATTACCGTGCAACTGAAGAACAGAGGTACTGTATACCTTGCAGTTACATAAAGCACTGCCTGTTTTATTTTTTCAGTAATGATCCCTATGCTTCTTTCTTGCATTCAAACTCTTTGTAAAGATTGGAAAATTGTGTAGGTGATGTTTTCAAATTGCCTGAAGGCTCATAAGGAGTAAGTGCCTGGGGTATTTCTGCTCACAGCACATAGGTCACTAGAGGAGGTGTGTGTTGGGGAGTCAATGGTTTTCATACCTAAATATTTGTTCCTTAGGCCAAGAAGAGATCACAAGATCAGCAAGTACAGACTTGTAAAACACAACGTTATGCATCTGTCAAATATTCTGTGTCAAGACCAAAGACTTCACTTAGTTTGTATATAGGTATTCAAAAGCATAAAATATGACTCTGCAGGCAAAGACCCAATGGAGGGGATGGCTGGATGGATCCCTTGGAGGGTTTCCTCCCACTCTCATGCTGCAGAGAAAGCTGAAAGCCAGAAATGTCTCTGCACCTCCAGCTGGTGGGAAAATTTATTCTGTCCCCAAATAGGTAGAGCCCTGAGAATGTTATACTCAACATCCATCAAACTGAGGGGATTTTTCTGTGCAAGAACAGGATGCAATTACAGTAGTCAGGCAAATGCTCTTCAATGTGACAGCACATTGCAAGCAAAGATGTTCTCAGAGAGAAAGCAAAGAAAGGTGATAAACAGAAGGTTTTGTCCCAGTCCTAACACATGCATAGGCTGCAGAAATTCACACAAAAACTGATCAAAGAATAATTTAGCAAGTTATCTGATCTTATGTCAAAGCTCACCTATCTCCTCAGTAAGTGATTCTAACATTTAACTTTCACAGGTTTGAAGGTGTCTCTTTTAAGGTTGCACTAGTCTAACCTCAGCTCCCAGCCACTGTATGGCTTTAAGAGAGAAGTCTTAACAGTCTTCACTACCAAACCTCTTGTCCACGCATATTATGTTGTGAAGGGATTTCTCACCTTCCTTTCGTTGCCTGGAGTAAGCTGGGCTCCTTTAGCCTCACCTCAAAAAACTCCGCTCCCATTCTGAAATCTCTAAATCCTCACTGGTTCTGGCTACACCTTCCAGATGTGCAACACCAAACCTGAACAGCACTGCAAGATGCCCTGTCACTGAGATTCTCATTGATATTTCCTTTTTATGTATTTAAGGAAAAGGAGCCACATCTGCGGCAGCTTTGCAGCTGGAGCTCATGTGGAGGTGATTATCCATGATGGCCTGTAAACACTCTCCTGAGTCATAGCTTCCCAAGATAGTGCGCCGTCCTGTAAGTAAGATCTGTCTCCCCATTTTCCACGTGTATTACTTTGC
>NW_010107223.1:0-491 GCF_000699245.1 Pterocles gutturalis | reverse complement strand
ATGCATTGCTTCAGAGAAATAACTAGAAAGATTTATTTTTTTTGTTAGCTGCTCCACTTGTGCACAGTACTGTCTATGGATAACGACACCTTTTCCTTTCCTTTGTTAATAATTGCGTATCTGTATGTACCAGGGAGGGAGAAAAGGGCACGTGTATTGGCTTAAAGGGATTTATAAAATATTATAGTGTTTGCAATATATATTACGGTTCACTTATTACTCGTAGTCACTTAGGTAAATATTATATAGTAGAGTCAGGTCTATTTTGGTATTCAGGGAACTTACAGATATTTTTATTCAGTCATTCATGGCTTTGTCCTGACGTGCCTGAACCCTGTGTCACACCTACTTATTGCCTTCTTCTTAGTAGCATCTTCTGACATTTTTAATCATTTAACCATGGACGTTTTTTTCTGTTTCAGTATTGCTTACCTCTAGATTTTGGGACAATCGGCACAGCCCGTGGCCCCCGCAGAGCAGGGTCCCTCACA
>NW_010107222.1:0-321 GCF_000699245.1 Pterocles gutturalis | reverse complement strand
GGGGACAGCCCCCCATCCTGGGGACATCCCTCAGCCTTGGGGACATCCTCCTGCCTTGGGGACATCCTCCTGCCCTGGGGGACATCCCCATCCCCTGGGGACATCCCTTCCTGGGACCATCCCTCACTTTGGGGACGTTTATCTCGGAGACATCCTTTTCTTGGGGCCACCCTGGTGGCACTGAAGTCAGGGGGAGGTGACAGTGGTGTCCCCGTCTCTCCAGACCTTCCCGCCGGGGCCCTACGCCACCCCCCAGAGCTACGGGGGCACCTTCGGGACCCCCCCGGCCGGAGCCCTTCCCCCCGGAGGGGCCAACTACAG
>NW_010107221.1:0-16073 GCF_000699245.1 Pterocles gutturalis | reverse complement strand
CGGAAGGTAGGCTGCAGGCGGCAGGAGTGTGGAAAGCGCCTCTCAGCACTGCACCGGCTCTCCGGCGTGTGGCTGTGGGCCTGGGGTACCCCAGGGTTTGTGCCGGCGCCCTTCTGGTTGGCGCTGGGGACCTGCCTTTCTTTCTGTCCTTTCCTCAAGTATCAAAAAAAAAGCAGAGTGTAAATAGAACTGCTGAAGCGTATGTGGTTATACTAATGTGAACGTCCTACGCTTACATTTGTGAGACGGACTCGGCATTGTCCAAGGATTTATGTACAGCTATGACTCCTGAGTCCGTGCCTCTTATTTCCTAGAAATATTGTTAAAAAGGTACAAATGTTTATGTCAAAGTTTATAGTTTTTGTGTTTTGTTTCAGTTTTGGACTCCTCTGATGTGTTGTAATTTCTCAAGAGTCCGTTCTTTATACAGTGTTGTGACTTAGTTTCTGATTTATCTGATTGTAGGTGAACGACTTAAAAAGCCAGTTCCTCTTCAAGAACAGACTGTTAAAGATGCAAAGGGACGATACCAGCGTTTCCATGGAGCATTTACTGGTGGTTTCTCTGCTGGTTACTTCAACACTGTTGGCACAAAGGAAGGTTAGATATTTTTCTTTCTTCTGGGAAAGGTTAGTTGATTACCATAATTTAATGTAAGTGAAAACAAATCAACTGTCATTAAGTGTTTTGGTTTTTTTTCTGCTATTCATTATGCTGTAAATAGTTGAATCAGTATTGTTGAAGATATTTCCTCTTGAGTTTTTGGACTGCGGTTTGATAGGTGTTCCCTTGATCTATCCTTAAGATGTAAGGTTGAAGTGTTTGAATTGTTTTCAAAAATTATGTTGCAGTTGACAGTACCTTACTTACATATTTACGTTCTTTAAAGGATGGACTCCTTCAGCTTTTGTATCATCACGGCAGAAGAGAGCAGACAGAACCGTTCTTGGGCCAGAAGACTTCATGGATGAAGAGGTATATTTAGAAAGGAATACAAATCTCTTGGAAGTAGTTGCCATGACAGCAGGTTCTTCAGGCAACTAATTCTTCTAAAGAACTTAAATAGCGAAAAGGGAAGTAACTTTAAAATTACTTCTTTTATACGGTGTTATATTGCTAGGTCCTACATGATGTTTCATAGATTGAGTTGGGAAGCTTCTGTAATCTCAATATTTAAAAAAACCCAGAACTCAACCCTTTCCCTTTCCTTATCACAAAATACAAATGCTTTTGAAGCTGTTTAAAATATGACCATTTAAGTTATTGAAAAAGCAACTGTATAAACAGCTTGAAAAATTTAGCCAATAAGAAGGTTATATCCTGTTTTCTTTCCTTTGTCATTACAGTAAGTACACATTTGGGGGAAACATATTTTTAATCTAAATTTTTCCATTTTGTCTATATTTTCCAGGATCTTAGTGAATTTGGGATTGCACCAAAAGATATTACAACAACAGATGATTTTGCATCCAAAGCTAAAGACCGAATAAAAGAGAAAGCTAGACAGATTGCAGGAGCAGTTGCTGCCATTCCAGGAACCACTGCATTTGATGATTTAATAGGACCATCAAAGTAAGTAAATTTAAATAAAAGTTAATCAAACATTTCCTTATACTTAAATGTGTTGTATTGGTTAGAAAAGTAATATTTGAGCACACTAATCCATGCAAGAGACTGAAAGATCTGCAGTGTTACACTTTCAAAGTGGCCACCACTGGATTTTTTTCTGTATGTGCAGACTTGTACCAGGTAAAGATTTACAAACTGGGATGTAGTCTATATGCAAATGTTGATACATTCAGATTTGATTTTAAAGTGGGGTATAAAAACATAATTTCAAATGGTATGTATGTGTATTATTTCTCAAGAAATATTAAAAATGTGGTTTGAGGGTTGTTGGTTTTTTTCTTTTTTTTTTTCCTTAGAATAACAATTGGGGTTGAACTGTTACGAAAAATGGGATGGAAAGAAGGACAAGGAATTGGTCCACGAGTCAAAAGAAAGCCACACAGGCAGAAACCTGGTAAGCTCAGCAGAGTTCCTGAACTCATTAATAGAAAGTCAGCATTCATACACTGATTAGGAAGTTTATTTTAAAGCCTCCTTTTCTTTGGTCTGATTCTTCAATCTTAGAGAAATTTAATAAAGAACTTAATGAAGTAATTTAATACAGTGCTATTGTGTCTCTTACAGACCCTGCAGTGAAAGTATATGGTTGTGCGTTACCTCCTGGAATGTCTGAGGGTTCTGAGGTAAACAGGCAAAAGTTGTTTGTTGACCTATGTAAGAATGTGTGCTAACACACTTTAAAAAAAACAACACAACTTATTTGGTGTCTTTGAAGAGTATTTTAACGTGCAGTTGCAAGTTTTGTTAAAAGTATTAATGAATATTTATTATGCTTATTGTGAAGAAAGGTTTTAATGTAGCTGAATTTATTCTTTTGCTACCTAAGCAGGTGTAGTTCATACATATTTAATATATCATTTAGGAAATGTGAACTTGCATAGTCTCATGTTAACTAAATGTTGTAAAAGCTCAACATACAGAACTTTTAATCATATTTGCTGCTACATACTTTTATTTTGTCCAAGGATGAAGAGGATGAATACCAGCCAGAGAATGTGACATTTGCACCAAAAGATGTAATGCCTGTAGATTTGACTCCAAAAGAGAATGTGCACGGACTTGGCTATAAGGGTTTGGACCCCTCACAAGCTTTGTTTGGTGCATCTGGAAGAGAACACCTGAATCTTTTCCCAGGTGGTTCTGAAGACACAAGCAATTTACTTGGTGATCTGAGGCATAGTAAAGGGAGAAAACTAGGTATTACGGGTCAGGTAAGGACCTTTTTTAATGCATTTTATTATTAGTGCAGTAAAATCTAAATACATCTTGATTTTTTCTTCTCTGTAAGGTACCTGGTGACTGTGCAGTTATTGTAAAAAAAGTCTGGAGTGTGGTTTGAGAACGGGATTTTTTTGCTTTTTACTTAGTGTGACGATGTGGGCAAATCCATAAAATTCTTAAATGCCTTAACTTATTGTTAAAGAGAACTACAAAATACCTCACTCTGAATAGTTGGTTGGAGAAAATTCTTGTGTTTTGAGTACAGAAAGTTGATATTCAATATGGTTTTAGTTTACTTTTTTTTTTTTTTGGTCAACTTTACTTAACTAGAGAGGTTTTTTTCTCCTCCGTGGTATTTGTAATTCTTATGTAGAAGCACTGTCAATTTATATTTCTGGGAATTAAGTTTGTTTGATTTTCATGCTAACTTACATTTTTTCCTTTTGAGAACTTAACCTGCTCTTAGTCAGACTGCAAATTTTACCTTGTGAAATTAGACTGCTGTCATCCTGTACAGACCAAATTCACTGTCCCTCCCTGCTGAGGGAGTGGAATATGTTTGCTTCAGTGTTTTTGTTTTTGTTTTTTTTTTTTATGCTAGTTGATAGCACTTTTTGTGTGAAGCTGTACATTTTTCCCTGTGTATATATATGTTTACAGGACATGTAATATAATATAGATGGATAGATATACATGTAGGTGTATTCTAACATATGACTTAAAAGTGTTATTTTTATGCTTTTGAATTCTCATTATTTAAACTATATTTTAGGCTTTTGGTGTAGGAGCCTTAGAGGAGGAAGATGATGACATTTATGCAACTGAAACACTGTCAAAATATGATACAGTTCTAAAAGATGAGGAACCTGGAGATGGCTTGTATGGCTGGACAGCGCCTAAGCAGTATAAATCCCAAAAAAGTAAGACCTGTAGGTCTATCTAGAGAGCTAGTGTAGTTTGTATTTGGGGAAAAAAATGACTGTCGTCTCTTTTCCAAATATTTTAATTTTCAGTTGACTGGTATCTTCTAGCCCTGACATCTGAAACTTCACCTATTCTTCTGTCTACATTGAAGTGTCCAGATCTGGAAATAATTTCCAAAGTCCTTCACTAATCTCAATCAAGACTAAACCCCCAGATTATATTTTTAAGAGGACAATATGTGCTCCTTTATGAGATACAGCATTCAGTTCCACTGAAGGAAACAAATGATTGTGAATCATGGCTACAAAATAAGACCCAATACTTGCAAAGAGAATTTTTTTATATATATCTACTTGTGTATTTTCAAATAACATTTGTAAATTTTATCTTGATACCATTTTATTTTTAGTGCAACTTTTAAGTATGTGAAGAACTGTAGTGGTTATTCTAGAGTACCTGTTGATGTTAGTTGTACTCAGTAGCACTCATGACATCAGTTGCGCACAGTTGTGGTCCTGTTGCCACAGCATTAGCCATGTTCATCTTCAGCAATCTCTCTGGTAGTAGTTGTTTAGCTGTATCCAGATTCAGAAACCTTAAATTTAAATAAAAGGCATTGAAAACAAAGAACTACAATTATGCTCTGTAGAATATATTGCAAGATGGAAGATATTCAGAAAAAAATGTTTTTTGCCAAACATGTGTTTTAAATATTAACCAACTCTATGGTCATTTTGTAGGGTCTGAAAGCGAAGTTAAATATATAGGCAAAATCTTGGATGGTTTTTCCTTGTCATCAAAATCATCAGCTCCAAGCAAGGTAAGCAGATATTGATATTTTTGTATTAAAAATAACATCAGCGATTTGACGTGAGCTCTATGGACTTTCCTGTTGCTCAATGGTTTTTATGTTCTTAGCAATAAAGTTCTGGTCAGCGATAAATATTGCTGAATGAGCAAAATTGTTGCGTTGGAGGCTATTCAATACAAACCTAAAATTTATCAGACTCCTGGATGAGTTTAAACTTTGCCTCTTTACTGGCTTTGAACAAATGCCTTCCACGCTATCCACGGTTATTTGGCATAAAGTTGGACTAATCGTTTGATTTAACTTTGAAATTAAAAAAATGTACATCTTTTGCTTCTGTATCTTTCAGATGTAATATTTAATGTTCTATCAAAATTAGGCTCCATGCTTCATCCACTTCACTACTTTGGTGACTAGTTAATTTGTTAGCCCTGTTCACAGGTTTGCATTGTTCGTATATTTGCATAAATTAGAATGACAAACAGAATTCTGTGACATAGTCCTCTTTCTAATGAAGCAAAAGGAAAAACATTTGTGTCATATATAAAATTGCATCATATAGGAGGCATAGGGATAAACTTTGAAGTAACAGCTTGAACAAAGAACATGAGGGAAGAGGACTTTGAAAGACATTAAAATGCAGTAAGCACAGAAGTACTCAACAGTTTAATTGATTATATCATGTGACATCTGTTTTTAAAAATTAATTATTAAGCAATACCAAGATAATTTTCTCAAATATTGTATTAAATATAAATATTAAAATAATATGCATATTAAAACTCTTGTTAGTTTTACTGTGGCTTGATGTCCATGTTTTCCTATTTTTCATAATTGTTACATATTAACAATATAACAACTTGTTCCCGAAGTTTGTATTACAATGCCATTTGCTGACTGGGTCTAAAAGAATCAATAGCCTGTAGTATTTGTTTCTACTGCTGAAATGTAAATTGAGGTTTTTTTGGATTGAGGCTACTTTTTCTGAAACACATGTGTAAGTGTTAAATACAAAGTTGTATCTTTCTCTTAATGGATTTTTGTTTTGTCATCCCCCCACCAAGATTTATCCACCACCTGACCTGCCAAGAAGTTACAGACCAGTCCATTACTTTCGACCTGTGATAGCAGCTGGGAATGAAAACCAGCTTTTACAGAAAGCATTAGAGGAATCGACTGGAAAACTTGGGAGTGACACAACACAACAAAGCAGGCATGCTTTGAATGCATCTCAGAGGAGAGAACAACTAGGAGAGACTAGTCTAAAAGGTATTGATATATGTGACCAGACGTTTGCTTGTGTTTCACGTCCCCTGGTTGTTTACGTAACAGTAAAAATTTGGTCTAGCCTTGAATACTATTTTCTAATAGAAAAATATTAAATCAATTTGGATTAGCTGGTCATTTTGCAGTTGACATATCTGCCTGTATTTTCATTTGCTTAAATCTTTTAAAGAAGAAAAGTTTGTGTGGATGTGCTGGTTTTGGCTGGGATAGAGTTAATTTTCTTCATAGCAGGTAGTATGAGATTATGTTTTGGATTGTGCTGAGAAAAACATGGAAACATCCTGGGCTTAATGCAAAACTAAAACATCAGTGTGTTGTCAAACTTCCTATTTTATGCTAGTGTGCTGGTGCACATGAAGCTGGGAGGTAAATCCAATGGCCAGTGGAGTATTTCGTATCATCTGACATCATATTCAGTATATAGCTGAGAGGTAGCTGGGAAGCTGGCACTCTCTTCTGGGATCGCAGTTTCAGGACTGTCTCTGCTCTAAGATTGTTAGCTGGGAACAGGCAGGGCCTTGATCAGCGGGTGGTGAGCAGTTGTACTGTGTATCACTTGTTTGTATATTCTAGAATTATTATCATTATAATTTTAATTTTTTTTCCATTATTAAATTGTCCGTATCTCAACCCACAAGTCTCCTTACCTTTACCCCTGCAATTCTCTCCCCATCTCCCAGGGCAGAGGAGGGTGAGCAAGCTTCTGTGCGGTGTTTTTGGCTGCTGACTGGGTTTAAACCATGACAGTGGGATTGTGTTTTTTTGTCTTGGTTGGGATTTATTTGTGGCCTTATTGTGAACTTGGAATATGGTACACTGTGAGGTTTCTTTTTTCTGGTAAAAATCAGGCTCCACTGAAATGCAGGCAAATTCACTAAAAAAAGTAATTTGTAAATGTGTTTCACATTTGTATCTACAATAGTATTGTTTACAAAGTAATATGTAAATAGACGGTAAATAGCATAAAAGATGTAATAGTGGCTAATTTTTTATCTGCCATCTCCACCATTATACTGTTTATTGATGCTTAAGAACATTTTCTCTGAATGTATATGCATAGTGGTAGGCTTTTTTTCCTCCACTAAGGTGACAGAAATAGTTGTAGTAATTTTTCATTTAATTTATCTCGTACTGCTTTTTTTTGGTTTTAGGTCCGTCTCCTTCTGTTTTGGAATACCTGTCTGAGAAAGACAGAGAAAGACTCAAAGAAGTGAAGCAAGCAGCTGAACAACAAATGAAAGCAAAACTGTTGCCTCAGCAGTCACGAAATAGCAGATTCCAGCCAGCCTCTCCGGATGATGCTTCTCACAAATGGCGAATGTTGTTGGGAGGACAGATTGCAAATGCTGGTTCTAGTGACTTCAAACCATTCGCAAAAAATCCAGAAAAACAAAAAAGATACGAAAGTTTTGTGAAAAGTCTTAAACAAGGAGAAAAAGGTAACTGAAGAGATTAATCCTGACATTTTAATTTTGCTCTGAAAAAATATTTCTTGGTTCCTCCCCCCCCTCCTTTCCCTTTTTTTGTTCTGTTGCATTTTATGTTCAGTATTAGCTCTCTTCCTGAAATCCACAGCATTTCTCCCTCTACTTTTTAGGGCCAATAGTAAAATAAATTTTTACTGATATTTAATTGTGTTGACTTCAGGAAAACCACTCAGTAATTAAGTGTCAGCAAGACTTGATATTAGGGATTACTTTTCATACTTATCTGCTGTAGCAGAATTTAAGTTCTCCAGGATGTTTTACTTAATTGCCTGTATTTTTGGGTTTCCCGTCTTTCATTTGTCAAAGTAGACTTCAGCTTTGGCCAATACCATAAACTATGCATGGAACAAACATTTTCATTTAGTTTGTTTCTGTTGGAGTAGTAAAACTGACAGATCCTATAAAGGCTGAAGGATTATCAGGTCACGGTAGAACAGCAATTTTTTGCCTTTTCCCACACAAGACAGGAAAAATCAAAACAAACCCCGTACCCTGCACTTCCAGAGGAGATAAGGACACTAAAGTGAATGAAGTAGTTCAGATTTGTCAAAACTTGTATTACATTATGTCCTTTGGATACTCAAACTGCCACTGGCAGTTTTGTTTACAGAAATATTTGTGACTGCAAAATCACAGCATACATATGGAGCTCTTACTCAAAACCAAAAAAACCCAACCCCCTTCATGTCCTCTTTTCATACTGTATCAGGTGAAAAACCTAATTTTGTTGGTTTAGGATTTTTTTCAATAATACTTTTCGCTATATGAAAAAAGATTTCCTGGTCAGTAGCCTCTTCTGGTTACTGCATTGGGACAGACTACTTGAGCTTTGAACCCGTAGTTCCTCTGTTAAGGAGTGGGGTTTTCCTTGTGTAAATCTGAGTATCCTCGTATGACTAAGTGCCTCCTTAGTCATAGTAATGAAAATGTGGAAATATTTAAATAATTTGAATGATTAAAGAGTCTGTTTGTAAGAGTGTCTTTGCTTGGCTGGTGTTTTTTCCTGTTCCTTCTAGGAGAAAATTTGAACCTGTTGCTTTAAACAGGGTCTCTACATTTTACAAAAACCTCTGTCCAAATTCTGTGTTTATCAGTGGGCACTTTGTACACCAGGAAGCCCCTTGACGTTACCAAAGCCTGGCCAGGCTTACTCACTGGTTAACTTTTTTTTGTTCTGTGCTTTAGTTATTTGCTAGAGCTTTGGATTATACTATTTGTTTTAAACACCTCTTAAAATACTTAATCTAAGTATTTTGAATATTCCTTAGAGGGCAATGAGTAAGGAGTCAACACTACAAGTAAAATTGTTTAAAATATCTATCTTGCATTTGGCAAATGCTGTCATTCTTGCTACCCTGAAAAATTAAATCTGCTTATCAAGGAATAACACAGATGACATTAATAATATCCTTAAAGTAAATACTCATTAAATACTTGCAGGGAGGTTTGCTCATTATCTTATTTTTTGCTTGAAAAGTGTCAGATCTAAGTAAGCTGTAATCTCTGCTAAGCATTTCTCTCCTTATCTTATAGTAGATACATTGGAGGATTATTTAGACCCAAGTATGACGGAATGGGAGCGAGGAAGGGAACAAGAGGAGTTCTTCCGTGCAGCGATGTTCTACAAATCCTCAAGTTCAACACTGTCATCCAGGTTTACCCGGGCCAAATATGAAGATGATGTTGACAAAGTTGAAGTTCCTCGGGACCAAGAGGTATATGCTGTTTACAGTACATTGGAGCTGCAGCTGCTGCCTTAACCCTGACTTTCAAAATTATTTTTCTTTAAAACTTTTTTGTACATACAATGTCAATGTTTTGTTGCCGTTCTGTTTTGCCAGCTTTTGAAAACCACATACAAAGCAGCAATTTGTTAAACTACACTTAAATATTTATGTTTCTGTCCTGTTCTTAGCCCTACAACAGTAGTAGTCAATTTAGTAAGTTGTTACTTATTTAGCAGCTATAAATGTTTGACTTTTTCAGAATGATCTTGATGATAAGGAAGCTGCTGTGAAGATGAAAATGTTTGGCAAACTCACAAGAGACAAGTTTGAATGGCATCCTGAAAAGCTGTTGTGTAAAAGATTTAATGTTCCTGATCCATATCCTGAGTAAGATGATTGACACTGATATTTTAAACACTTTTTGAAAATTCAGAGTTCTTCATATGTTTGCAGAAAATCTGTCTTGATGTTTTCTTTTTGTGTCGATAGAGGTAATATAGAACAGCCTAATGTTTTTATTTGCCTCATTAGACATGGTGACCTCTGACAAAATAGTATGCATTTTAAGGACTACTCTAGCTGTTTCAGCTTGTTGTAGATTTGAGGCCTCTTCTGTGTTGAAAACAACTATCAACGAACATTTTTATTTCCCTCTAGTTCTTCCATTGTTGGGTTACCAAAAGTGAAACGAGACAAGTATTCTGTCTTTAATTTCTTAACTCTGCCTGAGCCCACCACATCTGTAACTCAAGCAACAAATGAAAAAATCCAACAGAATAACAGTCTCAACAGTAAGTTTCTTGTTACTTTATTCATTTAGATATACATGAGGTAATAGTATAGAAAATGCATATCTTTGTCATGGAGAACACCTGATTTTTTTTTTTTCCATTCAAAAAACCCCAAACAAACAAGGAAACTGAAAATAACTTCAGTGACATTAAAAACTGAAGTCAGTGATATTATGCTAATTTCTTCCATGTAGAAGACCTTTATAGGTCAGATATTCATTAGAAAGGTTTGAAAAATGGTGAACTGTACTGAAGAAGTAGAATAATTTAAAATCAGGTAGGCCATGAAATGCAGGATAATTTGGCATGCAGCTGATTTGAATGTTTGGGACTTTTTTTAGAACCAAAGAAACCTTCAAGATGGGATGTGTCTGATAAAGAGAAGGAGAAAAAAGATTCTATCAGTGAATTCATTAGTCTTGCTAGATCAAAAGCTGATGCTCAGCAGCAGCCACCAATGCCAGCAACAGAAGAATGTAGAACCGGGCCAAGTGAAACTCTTCCCACTGAGGTGCGTTTACAATGGTGTTTGAACTTAGAGAGGAATAGCTGTAAACCTTCACAACCCTGAAATAAGATTGGGTAATACATGAATTGATTTAATACAGATCGGTTTGCAGAAGAGCCAACTCAAGATAAGCAGAGACGTGAGATTATATTTTGAAGAATTTAGAGGTTATAACTCTGAGATGTAAAATGTTTACAGTATAAAAGGACAGCAAGTATGACTATACTTGAAGTAACAGCTTAAGAGAAAAGATAAATTCAGTCCCTTACGCCCACTTTGCCCACGGTCACAGGATGGATTTTTTTCTGCTTTGAATGGAGGAGGGTGCGTACTTCGGGTGAAAGGTGACATTTTGCTTAAATTTAGTAGTGTATGACTGAAGTTCAAATTAATTAATTAGAATTTATATCTTGGGATCTATTTTGAACTGTGTAGCACAAATTGCACTGCCCTTTACAGGACATTGTCTTAGTTTGGCAGCATTTCAGAGTTTTACTATTTTGGACTAGCAGTTCCTAAGACTGCATTTCACAGCTATTGTGATATTTGAGTGTTTTGTAAATACACATCAGCATGTTCAAAGTTTTTACTTACCAGAGAGGGATTGTGTTTCTTTAGTGTTTATGGTTTGTTCTGTTGCTGTTTTGCAGGTAGCTAATGAAGACAAGGATCAGGAAGAAGAAAGCAGACCATCCATGGACTTATTTAAGGCCATCTTTGTGAGTTCCTCAGATGAAAAATCATCTTCCTCTGAAGAAGAGAGTGATGAAGAACAGCAACCGACTGCTTCAGTAATAGATTCAGAAACCACCAATCAAGTTGATCTACCAGACAGTTCCTCATCTAATGTACCAGGTAGTATTTAATGGATATTCACTTTTCTAAATACCTTGTAAAAGCTTCATTAATGAATCAAATACTCCAGGACTGCTAGGACAGTGCTATGCTCTTGTGCAGATCATCTGGCATTGGTGGAGCTGGACATGTAGAAAATGTGAATAATACAGCACTGAATAAGGCCTTGCATGTTACACTGTTACTTACATTGCCATGCATCTTGCATAGATTTTACAAGCAATCTGCCCTACGGAATATGCTTGTTAAACTGTGAGGGGGGGAAAACCATCTAATGTTAGGGCATACTTCACTGAGAAATACAGGGAAACTTTTATAGCTATGCTAAATTATAAGATAGATTGATAAATCATGATTGTCTTCTGGTGGATCGTTGAAAATTCAGAAATAAATAACTTTGCATTTATTTGATAATTAAATTCACTCTCTAAATACTGAAATTCCAGTAAAGTAAAATGTTGAAATAGTTTTACTAAGACATACAAAAAGTTGCACTTATTTGTATTCTAATTATAAAAGTTACCAGAATACTTCCACAAGAGAGGGAGAAGACCAATCTTTTACTCTACGCCTTAGTAAAATTCAGTAAGTGAGCTGTAAAAAGTTCCCATATTTTCAATTAACAAAATTAAATTAACAAAATGTACAATATACTTAGCTTACAATGGAAATACTTCGTGCACTTACTGTTACAGTTGGTTGTGTTAATATCTAACTTTTAGTGTTTATTAGCTTTATACGTCTTGTGGAGTTTTCATTCTAAGTAATGGAAAAGTAGTACTGTGTTACTAAATTAAAGCAAACACATGCACTGATATTTATAGTGTAAAATGTTAGTTTTGATTAAAACCAAAACAAAAAAAACCAAACAAAAAATTCCCATAAAAACAAAAATCCAAACCACAACAGTATGTTGACATGTTTGAGAATGTCAGCTATCCAGTTGGCCAAAGCAGTCCACAGAGATACAGGATGCTGATCAGTTTGCTTGCTTAGAGGTTTTTAAACAGCCTCCTTTAGCTTTCTTCAGGACTTCTTGGAAAAAGTGTTACCTTGTTTTCTTTTCAAATAAAGAAGTTTTTGTTTTTTTCATAGAGAATACGGCTGCTACAACTGATCCTGGCACTGCTTTGTTGCCTGCTTCAAAGCAGGAACTGGATGCAACAGCAGAATTTGGACCAAAGTTGCCTCCAGCTTTTTCTTCTGGTAGGTTCTGCAGACTTATAGTGTGTAAATTCTGCACATTATTGTTGTATGTAAGATATACAATATTTCTCTTTTAAAAAAATATTTTTGAGTAGGTACTTCTGTGTTATGTCAAATAGCCATCAACAAATGATTTATTACCATGCTGTGTTGGCCTGTGTACCAGTTTTGTTGTAGCTCTATAGAGGCAATGGTAAAAAATTGTAGTGAAAGTACGGGACCAGCCTTGGAATTTATTTTCATAACAGATTGCAAGGAATTTAATTACAGTAGGAAGGTTACAGTTAAGAGTTTTAGACATTTCACTTCAATTTGAAAGCTTAGATTTTTTTTTTTCAACTTATCGTATTAGATTAAAAGTAATATAGAATTTAATAGTGAAATAACTGTTTTTTTGTCATAGTGTGGTTTTTTTTCATTTTCACATTTGCTTTGCACTTTAGGCCCTACTTGGCAACAAGAACCAGTGGTGCCAGCAAGTTTTCCTGGGCCTAGTAAGAAAGAAAAACATAAAAAGAACAGAGAGAAACACAAGACTAAGAGAGAACACAAACACAAAAAGGAAAAGGTATTTAATTTAAATAAGCAGTTTATTGATTCTTTGATCTGACAGTCAAAATTTTTTATTATTTATGCTAGGTTGTAGAGAATAGATATACTGGGGCTAGAACTTAAGCAACTGAGTTTCTTAGGGGTTTTGAAACCTGAACTTCAGAAAATTATGCAACTAGGGTGCTGCTTTTTCCATATACACAATGTGACTGTAGGCACAATATTGTAGGTAGTTTAATGTTACATGCTGAAGATGTTGGGCATAATCTGAGAACTGCATGTATAACTCATAGCTTGTATACAAATAATAATAATGAAATTCTGTTTTGTGCAGGGGATGAGCACTTGGGATGAAATTGGTGATTTTGGTATATAATTTTTAGCTCATTCAGAGTAGTGGAAGAGAGTAATTAAGTTTCAGTTCTGTTTCAGTTAAGCTTGGAGTCTATACTGAAATCAACTTTTTCCTGTTGTTGCCTTTCAGAAAGACCCAAGTCTTTCACAATGAAATAAGGGATTAATTTATCTTTCTTTTACAGAAAAAGAAACATAAGAAACAGAAAAGCAAAGGAAAGCACAAGAACAAAAAATCAGAAAAAGACAGCAGCTCAGACACTGAAGACAGCAGTGACAGCCTTAGTGATACAGATACCACAGGCTTGTCAGCCAAAGAGCTTTTGAGAAGGTAAACAGAAAGTTTACTTAAACACTTGCAAATTTTGCAGTGGATAACCAAAAACCTCAACTTGAGTTGTCATTCTAGTGAACCTATTTGCAGCAAATATGAATCAGTCAATTTCTGTGAATAAAACAAATAATATAATACTGATCAGTTTTTTTAATAGAGTGAGGAAAGATTACAAATGTTAGGCATCTTAAGCTAGAGGGTAATTACTTTTAGGATAGAAGCCTCTCAAGGTAAAGGGCACTAAATACACAACTCTGCTAGTTAATGGAGGTGATAGTTAAAGGTGACTGATACTTTTGGAAGGTATTTTGAATGGGAATTAAAAATTAAACAAGTGCAGGTGGTTATTCATATTTCCGTTACTTTGCCTACTTTACTTGAAGACATTGGAAGCAGCACTGTGCTTCAGAATGTTTTGAGTCTGCTTTGGTTTGTTGATAATTAGTGAAAGATCTGATTCAGATAGATTAATTGTGTGGCATTAATGTTTAAGATAATTCTGTGCTTGAGCAAGGAGCAGTGAAGCAAGCAGAACAATGCTTGAGTCACGTGTCTGCCGAATTTAGACTGTGCTGTTACATTTTTATAAACTAGAGACTTTAACATAGTGCCAACAGAAATGTGAAATTTGAAAAAGAACGATCTGCAATTTCATTGTGCTCAGACATCTGAAGTAAACTACAAACATAAGTAACTGTCTCTAATTCAGATCCTAGTCAACTTTAAGTGCATCCAATGTGGAACAGTCATTGCATTGGCTTCTGTTGACCATCTGATATTAACTGAAGGAGAGGTCTCAACATATTTTTTGAAATACCACATCCAACTGGCCTAATGGCAAAATGACTGGAGTCTAGGTATTTAGGGGAATGAACATGTACTAACAGAAAGGCTGGCGTTCCCCAGGACTCTGCCTTCCATTCCTTTGGAACTGAGCTGCAGTTATGTCTTGGTGTTTTCTTATTAAAAAAAAACCAAAAAAACCAACAAACCTACTTCTCCTTTGACTTCTAAATAGCTAACATATGTTTTAATGCATTTTGCACAAAATAGTTAGGTTTCTTTGTACAAGCAGTTACTTTAGAAATCTTCACATTTCCATGTCTGTCTTTACATCACCAAGAAAATATTTTTATCTCGCATAACTCTGATCTCTCTCATAAACTAAGGTTTAAGAAACTGCTCAAGTAATTAAATGTTCTTAATGTTGCATGTTACTATTCAGTCTGACCTCCTTCTTTTTTCTTTCCCCCTTTTAGATTAAAACAACTTCAGTATTGAAGAGGTAGCTTGCTTTCTTCAGTGCTGTGTGACTTTTGATCTCAGATTTTTGATCTCCTCCGTGATGGCAGATCAATCGTGTATACTTTGAAGCACTGTAGATATTGTATTCATATTGAATTTGTTTGGAAGTAAATGTGCATATGTTTATTTTGTGATGCTTCATATGTTCAAAATGTATGGATTATGCAATGTTGAAAAGAATCCTTTCAGGGCAGCATAATCTGAAATAGTGCAGGCTCTGTTTTAACTAACATGAAACAAGGTATTTTAATAAACAAGTATTAAAAATAATTTTTGTATTAGTCATTGCCTAGGACCTCTAAAATGCTGGAGAGGAAATTTCAGTCTGAATTAAGTTAGGAAGTTAAAAACTAAGGCAATGTAAAATGTATATTGTGTGCAAGTATTTTTAATGAGTCTAATGCAGAAGTTCACATTGCAGTTTTGCAGTATCTGGCTGTACTTGAGCTGTTTTTACATCTCCAAATTGTATATAGCATTTACCATCGCAGATCTAAACCAATAAACTGTCACTTTGACACAAATTATTAAGGCTAATGTACTAGTACATTAGTACTATAATTATAACCTGCCTTATTTTATGGGGTTGTAAACAGTTTTCATTGTACCACTTTTCCTTTCATGCAGTACATTAAAAAACAATTGTCATCTTGTAGAGTTATTTTTAATATAAAGCATGAACTGACACTGAACTGCTTGCTGAACGCCCAGCCTCTTATAGAACTGCTCTTTCCAGGTGCACCGGGAAACCAGAAGAATATTCCTGGTTCAAATTATGAATAAACACCTTAAACTGAAATTCACAGCTCTAGAGGCAGTTCTCTGCGCCCTGATTTCACGTAATTTTCAGTATCGGCAGCTTTGTGACACCTCTCGCTGTGAGGTGATACGCGAGTCTCGTGTTGACACGCAGATTGTGCGGTTTTAAATGTAAAGTCAGGAAGAAAACTGCAGTGACGGAAGGGAAAATAAGAAATTGGACTTTGAGTTGCCTCCGTTGGAGGAAAAAAATAAGCCCGACCCCCGCCTTGCACGGCCGTTGCCCGCAGTTCGTCCCCTGTGAGAGCTCCACGGGCGCTCCGCCG
>NW_010107220.1:0-1178 GCF_000699245.1 Pterocles gutturalis | reverse complement strand
ATAGACTGGGAGGGACTGGGGCCAGCACCGTCCTGCCCAAGGAGGCACCCGCCCGGGCGAGACAGGGACTGGGGCCAGCACCATCCTGCCCAAGAGAGCCTCCGTCCCGGGTGAGCCAAACTGGGACATACTGGGATAGACTGGGAGGGACTGGGGCCAGCACCATCCTGCCCAAGAGAGCCTCCGTCCCGGGTGAGCCAAACTGGGACATACTGGGATAGACTGGGAGGGACTGGGGCCAGCACCATCCTGCCCAAGAGAGCCTCCGTCCCGGGTGAGCCAAACTGGGACATACTGGGATAGACTGGGAGGGACTGGGGCCAGCACCATCCTGCCCAAGAGAGCCTCCGTCCCGGGTGAGCCAAACTGGGACATACTGGGATAGACTGGGAGGGACTGGGGCCAGCACCATCCTGCCCAAGAGAGCCTCCGTCCCGGGTGAGCCAAACTGGGACATACTGGGATAGACTGGGAGGGACTGGGGCCAGCACCATCCTGCCCAAGAGAGCCTCCGTCCCGGGTGAGCCAAACTGGGACATACTGGGATAGACTGGGAGGGACTGGGGCCAGCACCATCCTGCCCAAGAGAGCCTCCGTCCCGGGTGAGCCAAACTGGGACATACTGGGATGGACTGGGAGGGGCTGGGATGGGGCTGGGATGGGACTGGGACGAACTGGGAGGGACTGGTATGGACTGGGATATACTGGGACTGACTGCAATGGGTCTCAGATGGACTGGAGGATACTGGGATATGCTGGGATATACTGGGATAAACTGGGATGGACTGCGGTGGGGCTGGGAGGGACTGGGAGGGACTGGAAGGGACTGGGATGGACTGGGATAGACTGGGAGGGACTGGAATAGACTGGGAGGGGACTGGGATGGACTGGGATGGGCCTGGGATGGACTGTGAGGATACTGGGATATACTGGGATGGGGCTGGGATGGACTGGGATGGAGTGGGAGGGACTGGGAGGATACTGGGATGGACTGGGCTGTACTGGAATGGACTGGGAGGGGGTTGAGAGGGACTGGGAGGGACTGGAATATACTGGGAGGGACTTGTCACCCCCACGGTCAGGGGCGCCCCCTGGTGGTGCCCCGCCCAGCGCTCAAGGGCGCCCCCTGGCAGGATTCGACGAGTACTTCACCTCCCGCTCGCTGGAGAACAACCGCC
>NW_010107219.1:0-1152 GCF_000699245.1 Pterocles gutturalis | reverse complement strand
CGGGCCGCTGTGGGGGCCGCGGTGCGGTGCGGGGTGCCGCCCCGGGTCCGGCTCCACTAGGTGGCAGGATGCCGAAGGGCTCTGTGCTGCTGTCCCGGAGCCCGCGCGGATTTAGCCCTGCCTCTACGCATTGTCTGAGGACATGATAAAGTGCGGACAGTTTCCTGGAGTTCTGCCTGTCCCGTGTTTCTTACTGGTTTTGTCATTAGTAAAGCAGAATCGGGAAGGATCCGAGGGAGGTCTGAGACACAAAAGAGTGCGGTGCGGTGACAGGGTAAGAGGGCACCTCTTGGCTATCTGCAGTCTGCAAGGAAGAATTGCCAAGGCAAAGAGAAATTCATTGTGAAAACACAGTGGGGTGTAGCGAGAAGCAGTGAAATAAAAAATGCCTGCAAAATGTGCGAAGAGTAACAGCTTGTTAAATTGTAGCACAGTCTATAAGTCCGTAGAGAAGCACGTTTGCCTCTTTACAGGGCCAATTTATAGGGGAACAGCTGCATGCTTAGGTAGGTGTGACTTTTTCGGTCCATAGTTAAGTTACAGAAGTGAAAGGAAACTGGAGTGTGTAAATATCACATTAAAATATTAAATCAAATTAAGTCATACAGAATTAAATCACAAGTTCTTATTCCTGTTTTCTTTTAAGTGTTGTTTCTACTGTGCACTCTGAAAGTAATGATTTTGTTTGTAGGGCATGTGTACAACACTTCAGAAACGGCTTTAGTGTTAAATCTGGGTGTTTGGGCTAAACTTCTTAAGGATATACCTTCAGTTCCCATTCCTCTTAGTTCAGGTAGCTGTGCCTCCCAGAGAACCTGAAAAACTGAAGCAAGTGTATTTTAAAGGAGATATGAATGCACTCGCTGTTCACATTTATTCCTTCCCCGGCTCACTGCCCGCCCACTGCCCCAATCCCCCTGCACCGCTGGACTCTCCCACGGGATTGTGCACAGGTGTAGGGGGAGCCGGGGGGTACGGGGGCTTCTGGCGCGGGCCCCAGGTACCCGTCCAAGCCCGGCTTCGGCTCTCGCGGGGGGCTGCGAGCAGGCTCTGCGGTGGGGAGCTGCGCGCTCGGGGAAACGAGGGGGTCTCCGTGCCCCGAGGGGGCCTCTCCTCGCTGCCCCGAAGAGGGGGCAGAGGGCACATCTGGAC
>NW_010107218.1:1605-1871 GCF_000699245.1 Pterocles gutturalis | reverse complement strand
AATATATTTAAAAAAATTAAATAAAATGTGTATTTAAAATTTTTTTGAAGCCTTGCATAACGATTAAAGCAGTAAGCTCAAGCCTTTGCATTACGAACCTTCCAGGGGGATGCCTCGAACCCCGGCTGTGCTGTGACACCAGGAAAAGCTGTTCCTGAGCACGGATGTGGGACAGTGACACTGAAACATGCATCATCCATCAGTGTCACTGCATGATGCCACCGACACCTGCGGATGCTGTTCGGATTACAGCAGCCCACGGCCGG
>NW_010107218.1:0-1574 GCF_000699245.1 Pterocles gutturalis | reverse complement strand
AGCAGAGGGTTTGGGGGGGGCACAAACCCCCCTGGTGCATGGGGATGTTTTAAGGAGCATCAGTGTTTTACCCTTGGGATGCCACCCGGGGATGCGCTGCTTTGCCGTCAGGCTGGGAACTGGGGTACAAAGCAATGCGGGGTTGTGCAGGGAAGACTCCAGCAGTGTTTTGCATCCCCAGAGAAGATTCTGGCAGGGTTTCGCATCCCCCAACGCCTTCCCCAGAGCACAGGGAGGTGTCAGTGGCCAGCCCCATGTCCCTGCACTCCCTTCACATGCATTTATAACCGCTTGCAAGAGCTGGGCATCACAAGGAGCCAACTGGGGAAAAAGACGACGTTTGCAGCTTTCCCTCCCTCCAAACCCTCCTGAAAGGGAGCAAACTCATAGAAACAGGTTGCAAAGTGAAAAATAGAAGTTTTTATTGTGCATGGAGCAAAGAGAGAGCCGGTGTCCTCCATCACGAGCAGCTGAGATCCTTGTGCTCCTCCATACCCATCCTGGGGGTCAGACACATCCTGTGGTCCAGCACAGCCCCTCCAGTGAGCCTTTGCTCCCACCTCATCCCATGGAAGATGCCCCCCAGGAGGGGGTTTTGCTGCTGGCTGCCCTCCCCAGAGCCCTGGCCACACTGCCCGTCCTTGACCCTGCATCTGCCAGCCCATAATTCCTAAAAAGCAGCTGAATCACTAATTATAACCAAGCTGCCTTTCCTGTGGGGTGCCAGCAATGACCTAACACCACCCTTTTAGGGCATTCCCCCCCCCAGGGTGCATCATCTCCCCTCCCATGGGGCAGGGAGGGACCATGGTGGCTGCGTGCCGGCAAGGATGCACAGGCATCTCGGGCTGATTTTTAAAGAATGGTTTATTTGCTCGCAAACAGATGATCACATCCCTTTGCCCTTAGATTTAAAAAAACCCCAAAAAACCAAAATACCCAGTGTGTACAAAGTCACAGTCATGGCTTGAAGAGCACAAGGCAGTGCCCTCGGAGAGAAAAAAAAACCACCAAAAAATAAAAATCAATTCAAAGTCCCGGCGTTATGTACAGCTAAGTGCCAGCTGGAATATTCACAACACAGTAACGTACTGCAATTAATTGCTTAAAAAAAAAGTAGTTCCCTTGAGAAACAGCCTTCTGCTCCGACGCGGCCGGAGTCCGTCCCGTGTCCCATGTCCCATCAGTGGGTCCGTGATGCTCAGTGCCGCTGGCAGGTGTGCAGGCGGGAGGCGTCAGCGGGTCCCTGCTCTCGCTGGAGGCGGCACACCAGCCCCTCGGCGCACTGGCAGCGCTGGAAGATTTCCAGCCCGTGGGAACCTTTCCGACGGTGCCGGGTACACACCTGCCCTTCCCGCAGCACCGGCTTGCAGATCTTGGACCAGAAATGACGGGCGCAGCACAGTCCGGCCGCACAGTCCGACGAGCGCAGGCAGAAGTCACCTTCCTCACCTGTGTGGGGACAGCGCGGGGGGCACTCAGCACAGGATGCTCCCATGGGGACAGTGGGGCAGGGTGGGCAGCCTGGACTGACCCCTTAGGGGACAGACAGGCAGGGTGGGCATCCCGGAATG
>NW_010107217.1:0-25581 GCF_000699245.1 Pterocles gutturalis | reverse complement strand
AACACGGCAGCGTTTGCGTTCGTCACTTTTCCCCACAGCACCTTGTTCTGCCGTCAAACCGAAGTCAAAACGCTCTGCGCACAGACGCTACAGCGCAGCAGATAACTTTCCTCCAGCCATTCCTGTAGAGAAAGCAGCACTTTTGTGTTACATCTGAGGAGTTTAAGGAAGTAAACCCTGGAAAATTAACAGCAGCAATGCTCCCCTGAGTTTACTGCACTGCATCTGGCACCGCCTGCACGCTGCGAGTGATGACACGGGACTGCCTGCCTTAGGTGTGACATCTTCTCAGTCAGCTTTTTAGAACACGGTTAACTGGACAGCAGAGACCAAAAATAATGGAAAACCCTGTTCTTTATTAAAACGAGATGCTGGGCCTCTGGATCAGGGAGAATAAAGAAGAATATTGGTGGCTCACGCAGAAAAAAAATGGTGCCCAAAAGCAGCAAGAAAAAAACCCCAGATCTATGCCAAGTTCAAAAACTTATCATGCAGGTGCTCAATACAGTGAAAACTATGATGAAGTCCTGCCCTTAAAAAGACTCGTAACAAGCTGTCTGCAGGAACCCCGTAACAGTGTTCCTTAACAGCCTAACACAGATCCCTGCTGATATGCCATCTCAAATAGTAAGGATGAAACAGCAACCTAAGGTTAATTATGAACTGTTCTTAAATAAGCTGAGGTCTTCAAAACATTTTTTCCTAGTCTTAATTTATTGTATTGTATTGCAAAATTAACTTTTAACTCCTAAAGTATGTCTTTCTAGATCTTGTGGCTGAGAAGGTAATAAATCTGAACACTGGTAACCACAAGGAATTTTCCACCTTGGGATTAAATTCAATGTTTTCTTTTTGTTGTTGTTGTTTTGTTTTCCTCCCTGTTTACTGATCATTTATATCTCATACTGCAGGTTGCCCTGCGCAGACTCAAACAATACTGGATTTTGCTTTGCTGTTCAGCAGAAGACTTGGAGCCAGCACAAACTCTGCAGCAGGTCAATTCAGATGAGCTGAATACAAGCTGGCCATGGGGACTACGTGGAAAGCACCACAGCTAGCACTGCCCCAGGCAGCATGTGTGCTAATTCTGCCTAAACGCCTCCTCTTCCTCCTGACCATGTCAAGAAGCTTGGTTATCTGAACAGCACATGGGTCAGGGCTGTGCAAATAAAATTGGCTTGAAAAGAAGGGTGTTTTGTGGTTACAGAGTAAGTTTTCCATCAACATGGAATCTCTTGGCTCTGCTGCAAAGCCTGAAAATTTCCACTTTTTCCAAATTAGTAGCAGTTCCTAGATCTATAGGATCAGAAAGTTTAATTTTGATGGAAGATTCAAACACAAAACAAGGAATTAATTTATACAGACTACATGTAAACAAAAGTTCAGCCACTCCCATTTTATGCAGTGACCTGCTAGTAATACCACTGCGAGCTTTGTGAAATAACAGTAGCAGCCTACTGTCTTCAGGGAGCAAGAGATTGGCAGCTTTCTAAAGGAATGTTGAGACCTTAATTTTTATCTCTCAGTCTCTAAGCAGCATAATCCTCTTTCAAGCAGCTGTAGGATACCTGCATAAAGGAGAGGTCACTATCACTGCAGGAACATGAAGTCCTGATGCAAACAGAAGAGGGGTAAGATGGAGCACTTTATAGCTGCTACTGCATCAGATGACATTCAGTTATGTAAGAGTCCATATTTCTACCCGATAAATGGAAGGCAGGCATATGCGGGAGTAGGGGGAATATGCCATGCAACTCACTACTCTCTTACAGCACACAGCTAGCGGCCATTCCTTTTGGACTTCAAGGTGTCAAACAGGCCCCACAAAAGCTACAGTACCGAGAAGGCTATATACGGACTGCACTGGGCCATACAAATCAGTGGAGAGAAGAAGAGGTTAATATTCTCTTCATTTGCCCTGCTTCTTGATAAACATACATGCAAAAATCACATTATTTGTGATATTAGGCTCTATGTCTGGATAGACCGGTCACCAGTGGTGTCCCTCAAGGGTCTGTCTTGGGACCACTGCTCTTCAGCATCTTTATCAATGACATAGATGAGGGTATCTAGTGCACCCTCAGCAAATTTGCAGATGACACCAAGCTGAGGGGTGCAGCTGATACAAGAGAGGGAAGGGATGCCATCCAGAGGGACCTGGACAGGCTGGAGGAGTGGGCCCAGGAGAATCTAATGAGGTTCAACAAGGCCAAGTGCAAGGTGTTGCTCTTGGGCCGGGGCAATCCCAGGTACTTGTACAGATTGGGAGAAGAACTCCTTGAGAGCAGCCCTGCAGAGAAGGACTTGGGGGTCCTGGTGGATGAGAAGCTGGACACGAGCCAGCAGTGTGTGCCTACCTGCGAGTTCCTGGGTGCCATTAAAAAAGGGGTGGCCAGCCAGGAGAGGGAGGGGATTGTCCCCCTCTACTCGGCTCTTGTGAGGCCCCATCTGCAGTGCTGTGTCCAGGCCTGGGGTCTTTTACAACATACTAGCACTATCATAATGTAAAAAGATTATTAATTAAAGTAGGTATTGTCATAATGGGAATGTGTTTAAGATATCTTTGTGCTGTAAGGACTTGCTTAACACAATTATAATAAAACTCTCTTGTAAGTGTGTACATTGCCAAACTGCCGGTGGTCATCTGAAACTTGTAAGCTACAGAGAAGAAAATCTATTATAAAAGAAGGTATTAACAAACCAAATGCAAAATAACTTCATTATGAACTATTATTGCTATATTAATTTCAAATAATACAAAATCATTAATTATATACAAAAAAAGCCTCCCCAGAATTTTGGTAATTAGCAGGACATTTCAGTTCCTTTAATTGCTTCTGTTAGAGTCATTTGTTCATTTTATTAACACCAGATGCAATAACACAATGCTAAAAATAAACATGCATTATACAACAAATTTATATTTTTCAAAAAATGTTCATTACAGTTAGTGAGTGAATGCACATGTAACTCCTGCCCCCCCCACACCTTTTGCTAAAAATAAACATGCATTATACAACAAATTTATATTTTTCAAAAAATGTTCATTACAGTTAGTGAATGCACATGTAACTCCTGCCCCCCTCACACCTTTCACCTTTAGTGAATTATTGTTTGAAACAGAAAAGGGAAGGAAGGAGAAACCAAACTTAATGCTATTCAGCACCAGTAGAAAGTCAATAGACCTTTAACATTCCTGTATATCAAAAACATTTTATCTGTATCACTAAACAGGTAAAGTTTACAATATCGTCCCATTTGAAGATGTATTGATTTATATTTACAATACTTTGTAGTCAATAAAACATTTTAACAATATTTAAAAATTGCTTAAAGTCATAAAAGTATTGCAGAAATTTATAACATTTACTTATTTTACGTACATACAAGGAAGTCCATGTAAAACTGTTCGCGTTCATTTGTAGAACTGGCAGAGTAAGGAGCAATTTTAATACAGTTTGCAAAATCCCAATTATTTGAAGGCAGCTATCATTAAACATTCAAAAATCCTTAGTTGCCATTTGCTTCTGAAAACTAAAATTCCAGTAATAAAATTGAGTATGTAAACTAATATGTTTTTGAGATCAGTAGAAAATATATTCCACAGGCATAACATATTTAACAATGATGACAATGATCTTGTAGAAAACTGTTAAGCTGTAGTGATATCTGAACAACATCTGGTATCGGTCCTTGTAAGACCCAGAGATAATAGTATTTATACTATCCAGTATTTTAGCAGCTCATTGTGTTTCCAGTTAAACTTCCTACAGTGCTAAAATACGACAACTGAACATGTAAGACCTTATTTGAATTTTAAAATCCAATTTATTTTGGCATCTAAAGCCTCTTGTAAAACGTAGCCAAGTTGCAGTGACTTCTGTAGTCTAAGAGCCAATAATAAACCAACCAAAAGTACACACTGTGCTTTATCTCCAAATAATTAGGTACCCAAAATTAAGTAATAGAAAAGTAAAAAGAACAAAATAAAAAAATATTGCACAGCCACATTACCTAGAAAGTAAAGTTGATGTTAAAAAGCCCTAAGTGTGGATGATATAAATTATCTTCCATATAAAAAGTATAAATATATCTTAAAATACAGCTGCAGCTATACTTTAATACCACACACTATTTGATTCATCTGTTAATGAGGTAATAACCAAGTCTCTTACAATGCTTTTCTCTACTGAAAGTATTTTAGGGCAGCAACAAGAAAGAATTTTTCTAAAAATATTTCTGAATCAAGAACAGCAATATGTGCAGCTCTCCCTATGAGAGAATCTGCTGTATTGGGTAATGCATTAATTACATTATAACGAACCAAATTACAGTCCTTATTTTGAAGAACTGGCAGAAGCAGGTTCTGGATCATTTCAGCATAAATTGGTCCTGTAGAGGAAAAGAAAAGTTGTACTGTGTGAATCACCAGAAACAAATAACAGTTTTTTGACCCAGAACTCAAAATGAATACATTCCAGAATAAGAAAGGTAACGCTATATGTTATGCTGTTGTTCTATTAACACAGAATATACAGGAAGTTTAATTTCCCCAAAAATCTCAGAAAAATAATTTTAAGCTATGCATTTTAGTATCTGTACATTTATAGTGAGAATGTGCTCATCAGTATTAATTTATTACACTATGTAAAAGTTATTTATCTGTCAATATATAATGCTAGAATACATTGTGCTGTTGTGTCTCAACAGTAAATACAACAACAAACCATGACTGAAAATGGGAAAACTACCTTTTCTTTCAGTACTAGTGTTAAGCCTCAACTAAAAATACAGCCCATGCACTCAACACTACAACTTGATGTCCTCAAAAATAAAAGCTATTGCACCTCCCTGTTCATGGAGTAACACACCAGAGTCTGTGTTCATCCCACCTGACTTTCAGCCAAGTCTATAAGCTAGAAATGTATTCAATCTCATCTCCTTCTGCATGTAATAGAGGAGGACAGATCCAGAAAGCGATTGGGCTCCCACAGGGATGTTCTCTCTCCGTTACTACAGAGTGAGCTCAGAGCGTCTGAGCACATAAGAGAGGTGCCGCAGTTAAGCACTCAAAAGTAAATCTGAGACCTATGGAGGCTTAACCTGAGTGGGCTGTTTATTTTGCAGGACATACATTACCTGATTGTTTATCCTTTAAAGCTGTTTTACACATCTCAATCCGAGCAGAGTGATAAGGAACATACCGATCCTGCAGAGAGCCTACTAACACAATGTTTTTGAAGTAATGAAGACCTACAGGAAAAGAGAAAAAGATAGCTATTACAATGAATCCCTTGACAATTACTACAGAATAATTAAACGTTTTACAACTGAAATTTGGCACCAATTTATTACAAGATCTTGAAAAAAAAAAAGGCAGAAAAATAAATTACAATATGTAGAGCTACAGAGTAATGAAGTGTTGGCTACCGGCCTTTCCTCTGTACATATTTTATAATGGGCATGACCCAGCTGTGATATTTCCCATTTAAACAGAGTATGGTTCAAACCTCTGTCTTGTTTCTTAGGAATAAAGTGGTTGTTTTCTGGCTGACAGAAGGGAGTAAAGCCTCTGCATCACTTAAAGAAACCTAAAGACGGACAGTGCCTTGTTTTCACCAATTCTTCAGCCAACAGTGCAGCTGCATCAGGATGAACTCCTAGCACCGACAAGTACACGACACAGCCCACCTAGTGCAGGTGCCTCTGTTAGGCACTGCCTCACCGTAAGGTTTGGCCAGCTTGTGCACAGGTGTGGGGTGCACCCAACACAACTCCTCAGATAGAATTAAATCTTCATCATTAAACCTGGACTTCCTACTTCTTGGACAAGCACTCTAACAGTAAGATGATGCAAAGGTAGGAACTGCCAGTAATTATGGAGTTACAGTCCTTAAAACAGTTAATTGTTACATCTTCTCTAAAAAGCTTCAGCAGATTGCCAGTGCTGCCCATCTGCTTTAGGTGAAATACAGTAGAGCATTTTAGGAAAACAGGTTGCCTTTGCCTTAGACCAGCCCCTTAGGAATATCATAGCCATCTACAGTTAAATGCAAAGGCAACTGGTAGGCAGAACCAGATAATGCTCAAACAGTTTAGGCGTATGTAAAGGTACGCTATACTGAAAAGTAGCCAGCTTGAATGGATCTGGGGGAATCTCCTAGGTATTAAGTGCTTCCATCTTATCATGTTAACCTCCACAAATCAAATTTTTCTTTCATTAAAAAGAGAGATGTGGTTGTGTAGGAAAAAGAAATAATTTACTAATTGCTTTTCAGAAGCTATACTGCCAGGACAAAGTTCTGGATTCTAGTTTTTCTGTTTTGTTCAGACTGAATATATACTAAGTATTAATATATATCTGTTCCTAAAGCTGGCAATGGAGCCCAAAGTGAAAAATCTTTCCTTTTTTTTCAGAGGTTGTTTCCTAATTTTCACTATTTTGTGCACTCCATGTGATCTCCAAACCAAGTCAGTTACAGAAAAACACTGAACAACTTTAGCATGTGAAAAAGTAAATGTATCTTCCCAGATTTCACAGGGAAAAAAAAATTCTGTAAATCTATAACATACAGAAAACGCACCCAAACAAGATCCTGGTTCCTGTCTTCTTCAAATAGGAAATCTGTTTTGTTTGGTTGGGGGTTTTTGTGTGGTTTGGTTTTTTGGTTTTGTTTGGTTTTTTCTCTTTTTTTTTGCCTGGGCCTACTGAAAAACACCACTGTGTCAAAACATCAGCTAAATCACTGGAGTATTTTATTTGGCATCTGGTGAAAAATGACTGCAGCAAATCTTACACAAAGATGCAGATGCCAGTTCCCAAACTTTGTACCAAGTTGAAGAGAATGCATTTGGAATAAACCAAGGACAGGAATTCTCTGCAGGCTAATCTGTATTAGTTTTGTAAATTCCTTGGGAGTCTACCTATCATCTATTAACTTTTTTGATATGCATTTTCCCTAGAGAAATACCCATTAGCGTTCATGTAAAAGGTACAAAGAAGCAGACTGCCTAGATCTTTTAATCAACCTGAAGAAGGAAAAGGAGGAACATCAGTCTACATCAATCAACATTTAAATAGACTCTCTTCATCCTCACATGTAATATAAATAATAATAAAAAAACCCAACCCCCAAAACAGGCTTAGGACATCACAGTCTCGTAAGTTAGGCATCCCCTTTTAGTCACAGAGACTCATTTTTATGCTTTATATTCTGGTTCATAAAAACAGTATCTTGGGCTTCCCTTCATTTTAAGCATGATAAATATCAGAAATCTTTCATTCCAAAAAAGTGTTTGAGGGAACTCTTCAGTGGGAGCAAAGAAGGCATAAGGTATTTCATAAGGATGAATTTTACTGTTTAACTGTTCTTGGGTGTTTTTAGTTTGGACGGCTCTTTGTGCCTATTTTGAAGAAAAAAGTCCAAGTCTTCCGCCTTGAAGTTGTTTATTCTGAATGGTTCATGTGATATACATAGACCACACATGACTATATGGATTGGAAAGAGAGGAGTCAGAATGGTGTATATCAATGTACAGCGCCTAGCAACCCCTTGGATTTCTACAACCTGAGAGAACTCAAACCATTTGTCAATCAGAAGGAACTGCATGGTGTTCAACAGCATCCCTTCTGGTCTCCAGACAGCCTTGGGACTACTCAGGACACAGCACTGAATGATCTCCAATATGGAAGTGTGCAGTGCTAAACTGTGCCTAAATTCAGTGTACTTAGGGACAAAGAAGTGACTTATCACAATCTTTCATTTATGCAGCTGTAAAAACTGGCCCACCAGTCACCTTTACATGTTGTTCTTTCACTTACTTCTAGACTTTAAATATATGCTGCCTTTAATGAAATTAAAAATTCAGGAATAAATTGTGAACAATAATACAGCTCAGTTAATTCCTATGATCCACATCTTTATTTTCCCACGTCACACATAATACAAGATCTGTCACGCATACTGGAAATACTAAAAAAAAATCACAAATGTAAAATTATTCTAAGTAATTAACCATTTTTTCTTGTGCAACAAATTTTTCAGCTGCTGAATTAAGAAACCAACCCCAAAAATCTAATTAGGCCAACATTTCCAGATTGTTATACTCAGACAAAAATGCTGGAAGATTAAATCCTAATTCTGTCAGAACAAAATACACTGGAACTCATCACATCATCTGCTGAATAGATCACACATTTTTTGCAGAGTACTATAAAAAATGCTGAGGTTGTCATTAGCTAGAAAGTATTGACCAAATTTTTCAATAGGATTTGAGATAGCTTGGAAAAGAACAATCCCAGTGAAAGATTACTGCTGACATAACAAGCTTTGCCCATATAACAGAATGTTCTTTCCTGTAGTAATGAATCTTTAATGGGCTTTCCAAATTTTTACTATGATCCCTCTCATCTAATGGAACTTCCATTTCAGTCAAAGTAAATTTAAGCATACACAGAGAGCACAGTTTCTGTCATTTAGCCATTGTGCCATTAATGTCCACCAGTGAACTCTAATCGCATTAGTCATTATTGAATTAATGATATCTAGAAATTCATTAACAATTTTTCCAACTAATATGTCAAGTGGAAAAATCTCTCTGGAACAGCAGGTATGGAGATCTGGTAACTCCTAATTAGCTGCAATCACACAGGAATAAATTAGTATATGTTAAGTCTGCCCTCTAGCTAGAGCCAACATCCCAGTAGGGGAATGGGAGATAGAGCCACTGGTACAATGGGCTGCTGATATTCTCTGAGACTTGTGTGACAAAAAGGATGACAAAATTCTGTCTGCTACCCTTTAACGAATTCAAAGAAAGGCTTCAATTATTTGCAATGGACAGTATTAACTGTGCATACCACAGAGTTCTTGAGCATAATCAAACCAAAATCACCTATGATAAGTTTAAAAAAAAAAGTACAACAATCTAATTCATTAGTAAGCTGCCATTTTTCGTTAGGAATATACTAATCATAGAATCCTAGAATAGAGTAATTTATGTTGGAAGGGACCTTTGGAGATCCATCTGATCCTACCCACTTGCTCAAAGCAGGGCCAACTTTGATGTTACATCAAGTAGCTCAGGGTCACACCTGGTTGCTTTGACTTCAAGGAAAAATCTCCGTTTTGTCAAGGTGCTATAGTCTCAATGTCTTATGTAATTCTGTGTATTTACATACTTGTTTGGAAATAGGGATCTGGAAGCTTTGCCAAAAATGCAGCCTGGAAACAGAGACTTCAAAAATTATGCCCTGGACAGCAGCCATCTCCTGCTGATCCTGATCCAGCAGGAGATGATGACAGCAGCTAATCCATCATCCAGCTGATCTTTTGCACTGGTTCGTGAAGTTAACACATCACACATACAGCAAGAATCATGCCCCAAAAATTCAAGCATTGAGATCCTGAGTCAGCTGAGCTCTTAGGTTGTGATACCATGGTACAGACGCAAGGAAGCTCAGACTTTCAGCTGCAGTCCCACAAGAAGACTGATTAAAGAGCTCGATTTACATCAACTCAAGAGTTTCAAGTCAGCTCCATCTCTGCCTTGAAGATTTTACTTTAATGAACTTGGCTCCAGACGCTATAAAACCTACCAGATTCCTCTAGCATTGTTGGAATGGAGCTACTGAGGGCTTGGAAGTCCTTCCTCTTAGCAGAACTGATGAGGTTAGCAGTCTCTATGCCATGTTACCGACAGGGATGCTATTTCAATTCCAGTGTCATCCTCATCACGAGTTATAAACAGGCACTCCCTCAAGCCAAGAACGGAAATGGTTTTTCCCCACCACAAAGCCAAATAGCACTGAGTAAGCTAAGCTGACATCCTATACATAACAGACATCTCAAAGAAGGAAACGTGTCAACCATGCTTATTCACTGCTGATCTGTTGCTAACACGGAAGTAAACAAACAATAAAACAAATGTCTTGTCCTCCTTTCAGGGATTAGGAAAATGCACATTTGTAAAGGAGGAAGATAAGGCAATAAACAAGCACATCAGAATTCTGCTAATCAAGACCTGTGGAAGTACTAAGACATGAATCTAAGCCTACCTAAGTAAGGACAAAAACATCCTGGAAGAGACTATGGCTGTACATTTACACATTTGTGAACTCTGTGCCATAAGAGGAACAGAACTGTAGAGCAAACCTCTTGGTACTGAGAATCTCTCATCCATCATCATGCCCCTTTTCAGGAGAGGTGACTTTGGACTAGCTCTAGTCTGGTCCTGTGGACGCAGCGTGCGTTGGCTGCTAAAGCTCATTCATTGTGTTTGGAAGCTAACAGGGATCATGAAGGGATTTGCCTCTGCGTGCATTCCTGAGTGCTAATGTGGGCATACTCGATGGCTGGGAAATGAGACTCAAAAAAAGTTCTGAACTAAAGCTGAGGTAGAAAAACTTGCAGGTCCAAAGTTTGTTGCAGGAAGCACTCCTGCCAGTGAGCGAGCGATTCCTAACTGGGACAGCAAACAGCACAGTGAGGTTTGCTTTATGGAAGCCAGTCTCAGCAAGCCATGCTTCTGACACACAGCACTAGTCATTACAGGAGAACGAGTGCTGTCCAAAGGTTTGGAGTCAGTCTACTTGCCAAGTCCTTAACTGCAAATGATCAATCATGATTTATATCAAATTGGGATTTATATCCAGGCTCTTTAGTTGATGTTTCAGGTGAAGCTCACGTTTCTGCAGGCAAAGAGCAACTGATGGAATGGGACTCTTTGTTTTTAATAGTTATACTGACCAGTGTATTGGCATTCCAAACAAGGTATTCACACATCGGTCTTGTCTGAAACCAAACTAAAGCCAAATGTTACGTCACTGACATTTTTCTTAGATGATCAGAAGATCAAAACCAGCCTACATATAAATGAAACTGGGCTCTCACTGCTGATTTCTTAACATATAATGCCAGATCTCTGAATCCATCAAAAATGACCACCTGAAGTACTATGAAAAAGAAAGTGCAAGTTTGTTGTACGGCAATGGCTACAAATCAAGAATTTACAGTTTATTTTCCTGGACTCCCAGGAATATGTTAGTTTTTAATGAAAAATGTAACTAGCTACGTATAAAATGTAAATAAGGTAAGAAACAAAATATTCTGATCAAAGAGGTAAAAAAAAAAAAAAGCTGCTCTTGTTTACCTTGCACAAAACAAAGTGAATTAGAGAAGCTGGGAGACGTACTTGGGACAGTGCTCAAATTACACCTGAAAGCATCTTCAGTTTCACTGGGGCTACTGCCTTTCAGCTTTCTCAGAAAAAAATTACAATGTGCTCCAACTAGAATCCATTATGTATTTGAATATGATATTCATATGAATATGAATTGTATATGAATACGATATGAACACTGATCAAATGCATATCCTTCCTTAACATCTTAAAAGAAAAAACTTCTCATTATCATTATTTTGGTGATATGCCAAAAAAATCAGCTGGCATTTCATAAACTAGCTGATTTTCACATTTGATCTTGGAAAGTAAACATGAAGGTGCAGTTATCCCTTGTAGAAAATATTTAAGCATAACCAATAGATGACATGGAAACAGAAATCAGAGCTGTGCAAATTCCAGAACTTGTCACTGAATCCCAACATGGTGCTATGGTGCTCAAGCTGCTCGCTCAACTCATCCATGCACTAGTTTCAAATAATCCTTAACTCATTCCCCGATATCCCTTTAAGGGCAGGTCTGCATAGTTACCATTTTGTAAGTTTTATGGCAAATCTCAACTGTTCAGTTACAGAAAGTACTGATTTCCACTACGTGGATAGACTATACTAATGTCTAAAAGCCAGGCAATTAGAAAATAGAAGACTATATAATTTTGTGTCTAAAAATCTTCTTATCAAGTTAATTTCAAAAAATTAAACTCTGTTTTTGTTGAATCCATTCATACCACAACATGAGTCATTATTTACACGTAATGCAGAAATTTTAATGTATTTTTTCATCTGTGCAACTACCATTGTGATTGTATTGAACATATATCATCATAGCTGGCAACCTGGTGTCATTTCTTATCACAGTATAAAATTAACAATAATTTCCAAGCCCCCCAAAAATTACTGGACAGATTGCAGCTGCTGAAGACATGACAAGCAGATTTCAAGCAGATTATTGTCAAAGAACGTAATTCTAAACATTATCATTATGAAGAAGCAACAACAGAAAACCAAATTTTCCACTGAGTTCAAGATGGTATAAATCCCTCAACTGCAAACATGAAGTGCTTAAAGTAACTTAAAATTCAAGAAATAACATAAAATCTAACTCTCTTCACTTATAATCAATAATTCTATTAATTTTTGTTCCTTACAAGCAAATAAACTCAGCTTTTGCTCCTTACCAGCAATTAGCAATGACAATGAGACAGAAACAGCTGTAAATTACCACAATTTTGAATGGTCAAGTCCAGAAAGAAAACATCCAGATTTTTTTTTAAACAACCATCCAATCAGAAATGGCAAATACTTCAGTCTCCATTTCTTCCCACCACCTGCTGTTATTCTTTGAAATATTTATCTTCAATTTATTACATGGCCTGAAAATTATTTTGTTTTTATGATTTTAAAACTTGAAGATAATATATAAGTGGGCTTTTTAAAGTTGATTTAACAAGTTAACTTTTTAACGTCACTCTTTCTGCTTTAATAAACTTGATAGCTGGGCAATGAATGAGTTGTACTTGCCTTTAAAAAATATTCTACAATTGTAACACTCCATTAAGTGCATAAAAGCAAAACTAGACAGACAAATCACAGGCAATGCTATAGAAAAACAGAGGCTCTAAGCAGACAGTTAATCATTATCATCACTTGTCATTTGCTTGATTGAATCAATCACTTCAAAAAGCTTTTATTTCATATTTATACAACAGAAACAGATAACAAGAATTGTTAAAATAAGTTATCTGTCATTCTGCCTTGACAAATTACTTGAAAGTGAAACTTAAAAGTTCCCAGAGTTCACTTGCTAAATGAGAGCTAACAGTATCTCCAATACTAGATCTGAGGAAATTCTGCAAACAAAACTCTTATGCAGATACACTTCAAAAAGAACAATCCCATGAACACATTCTTAATCACAGATATCTGTGTTTAGGTGAATGCATTTCCTTTTCATTTACGAATACTAACATCAATTAATGACAATAACAACTTTTTCATTCAAGTTTTGTCACACAGATGAATCACTACTCCAGCAGGTAGTTATATTTTCCAGGCACAACCTAGCATATTAACCAATTTACACCAAGTTTTCTGGCAAATAACAAGTTTGACTTGGCCCCAGCTATCTAAAAAAACCCCAAAAAACCAAAAAAAAAAAAAAATCAGACTACGACTTAAGATAATAAGCATCTACTGCTTGTGACATATATGTGGTTCGTACTCACTTCTAGCTTTAACACTCCTATCAAAGGATGAAATACAGTACACACATAGTAGCACTGTAACAACTGTAACTATTAAACTATTAGGAAAACTTATTTGTTTCTTCCAGGAAACTTAAAAAAAATCATTTTAAAAGATTTTTTTATAGTAAAAGAACACTGAGGTAGAGAACCTAAAGAAACTGAAAAGACCAAGTTCTGGGTAACTATTCCTTCAGCAAGTAATGACAGGCTAACTGACATTGTACTGAGGAAGAGTTGCATGATATAGATGGGAGGGATTTATTAATGATATATGTATAATTTTTCAGAGTCACTTTTCAGTTGTGAACGTTCTTTTGAAGTCTGAGCCTATCGTTAGGTGAGTCTCTTGCATATGCTCAGAAGACTCACAATTCTTTTCCCAGTGTCACATACAAAACCTGCTTCTCCTGATGGAATAGTCTGTAAACTCTGCATTAAAGCATTAAAATTCCTTTCAGAACAGATTATTTTGAGAGAGATCTCTGGGAAGACAAAGAGCCCAGAAATTCTGGTAGCAGCAGAGAAACTGGCCTGTGCTGCTTCTGACTATGAGATCCAAGAGCCTGAGGTGATGTCCAGTCAACCTGGCCCCAACCGGCAAGGAAAAAGCAAGACTGGTAAAAATGTTTGTCACAGATCCTCCTAGATGCATTGCTGTGATAGAAGCAGCACTGAGGAAGAGTTACCAGAAACGTGTTCATGATTGCAAATTTCTGGTATTAACTGCTACTGCCCCAGGATTTAGAACAGAGCATGGATGTGAGCACAAATGTCTTTTTTTCTGAATGGCGCTAAGCATTAATACTTACTGGAGCTTCTTTTTAAGGGCAGAAGAGGAGATGCTCAACTGTACTTTCACCTACAATGGTAGACAGAAAGTAGGAACTTCATCCGTTTTCGGGTTAAGCAACAAGACAATGTATTTGTTAACAGAGATGTTCTCTGGTAAATTTGAGAACTAGAGCCACAAACCACCATACAACAACATGGCTGAGACCTAGACTGTCAGAACATCACCTGCTGAGTCCACAGTCACTTTTAGGGATAATCTTGAAACCAACTGGACCACAGCAGTGTTGGAAGTTTTGCTGCCTTAGGGATTTACCCATCTGCAAAGCCAGCATCTGAAGAACACACCGCATTAAGCAGGAACAGATGTTTCTCCATCTTAGACTCCTATTTTCCTATAGGATTAGAAAAATCAACAGAAGTTGCAAAGTCAGGGCTATACTTCTCAACAGTGTTGGCAATCTCTTGCATGTAGCCTGGGATAAAGTGGTTCCTGGAAACACTTATGTTTCAAATCCCTGTAAAGAACAGTATGCAAATTCTCTAGACTGAAAACCTGAAGAGAAACTGTGTATTACAGGAATCCCAAACTCCTCTCATCTGGTGTTTGAGAGTCAAGCACAGCCCATACTGTATGCCTGCTGAATGAACAAAGAGATGGCAGGACATCAGCATGCCTTGGGCAGACGTCAAGGGTTAAAGACCCCAACACCTACAGTGTACATGCAATATATGAACTCAACCCTCAAGGGAAAACTCTTCCTTCTCTTTTAGGGAAGTGTAAAGCCTGCTTTCTTTTCTCCTTAAAGCTATCAAACTTTCCCATCTCTTTCTCCTTCTCCCCCAACCTTTCCTTCTTCCTCACGAAGCTCACTGAAGGACCTGGGAACAAGACCGTGGATGAGGCTCTGGCCCAAGATACAGCTCTTTCCATCTCTTCAGTAAGAAGATAGAAAAAGGAAACTGGGCTCTAAGATTTTTAGGCTCCTTCTACATTTTCTGGGCAATAAAGTCTGAAAGGCATGTCACAACTCTTAAGACAACGCTATCCGGGTCTTTCAAAAGCCTGTCATACAGAGATTTTTCATAAGAAAATATGTCCTATTTCTAGAATAGACAACAATACTCAAATAACAGTGTCTCCTGCCATGTTGAGATACGCACACGTGAAAACAAAGAAGACCAAATTCTTCAAGCAAACTGATTAACTAATATGATTACAACACAGGTCCCACGCTCTTATTCAGCATCCACAGTGTAACTTCTCAGAAGCTCGTCACTTCTGTTTAGGATCAAACATTTATATTCCAAAGACTGAAAAGCTACATTGAGAGCACTTCAGCTGATGTCGGTCCAGTCATTCCAGTAATTTTTAACTTCAGAGCTCACCTTTAAATACCAGCCTTAAAAATCACCTGAACAGCAACAAAATCACTTTGTGATAGTAGATTTTGAACAGAAGGGGAAAAAAATCTCAAGTTTTTCTAAAATCAGTTTTTGATCAGCATTCTATCTCATCCATGATTTTTATTCTTGCTCCTTACTCTTTTCTGTTTCTTCCAAGTCTTCTAAATTTTATATTCAAACATCTCAAGAACTAGATGTCACTCTTTTCCTTCTTGTACCTTTTATTGCTTTGCTCTCAACAAAATTTCAGCGGTGACAACACCCTTCAAATATTCTGATGGAGAAACTTGCCCAGATTTTTCACAAAACACCACGAGCATCTCTGGCTCCACAATTGCTTGCCTGACACACACTTAGAAATACCTGTCAGATGAATCCCCAGTAAATTCAGAATGCTTAATACAAACTACTCCCCAACTGGCACATTATTCGCTGCCAAAACTGGCTCTCAGCCAACAGCAGAAATAAGAATGCTGAAACCAGAGAAAATTGTATGAATGACAGAGTATAAATTATTTAATTTGCTTTTTTAGCTACTATGCTAAGTACAACTTCTTCTTTATCAAAATGAGTTTTTGTTCTCCCTTACCATCTTAGCGAGGAAATAAAAGACAAGTTAGCAAAACTTTAGAGCAGAATTTTACATTTATAGAATAAATATGAAAAATAGAAACAGGTAATCCTAAATGAGTGCATATATACTTATCAGACTAAAATCACTAGCTTCAGTGGCTCAAGAAGAAGCTGATTTTATATATATTTTTATATGTATATATATCTACATAAACCCCGCCCCCCCCAGCATAGTGGCTATACTCAGAACTTCTGCTCATCAGTTAGGACGGAAAGTATCAAACCAGTGGTCCACCTCTGCAACAAAAATGGTTTATTGTTCATTTTACTTGAAGAGTATGGGACTAAAGCCAAAGTAAATCTTATACAAACTGAAACGGGAATTTGATGGAAAAATTTCTCCTAATTTTCCTATTCACATTTATGTACAGTGGCCTTTACAAGATAAGTATTAAGAAAGCTTACCTGCTTTTTTACTGAGTTTGTACAAGAATGTTTGTCGTGGATCTGAATGGTCTCGACACGTCAATTGCAATAAAGAACCAGACTTCTTCCACTTCTGCATAAACCACAGTCCTGCATCATTAGGTACAACATGAGCATAGATGCACAATAAAATATAAAAACTAATTAAACATTAGTACATATAGTCCATATATTTAGCTCCTCAAACATTAGTTTTATGTTTCATGTCAGCATTGTCAAGCCTAGAAACTTTTAAAATTTTTGTTCATTATTTTTTTCTATCTATATATAATAAAGCATGAAGACCAGGATTTCCACTAATGTATACACTTTTCTAGAAAAAAATAACTATAATTACAAAAAGTGAAAATACATTAATAAGTTAGCCATAAGGCAATATATAAACTCTATTTCAATAATGTACCGATCATTAGAACATTCTGATGTTGAAATATGTAGCACTAAACAACAAGAGTTATTTCTCAGATTTCTAAAAATATAGAACCACTGAATTCATTAAACATAACTTGAACAAAGGAAGCAGAATTTTCTGGGAGGACAATAATACTATCTTTTCTAGGATGTTGTACCCTCTTTATCAGTTAATGAGCAAAACTAGCTGGCTAACTGGCCTTTCAGAAAATTTTCTCTCACCTGTCAAGCAAAAGAAAAGCAAGCAACCAAGACCTTACAGACTCAAGAATGTGTTGATTCAACCCTCAAGGAAATGGTTATCTTCTACTGAAGGAATTTATTGAAGATCATTATTATATACATACAACATAGTAACTGAGACTTCAATGCCCACTACTTATTATGTTGGCATTTTCCAAAATCTTAAGGGAGTTTGAAACGTCGAGGAAGATTATTATATGAAAAGGACATTTTGTACAACCTTCAACTATAAAAGAGATTAAATACTTCTGAAATCCTTCTTTTTTCAGTGAATATATTCTGGATTATACTTTGATAGGTTTAACCTTCGTTAACTGAAAGTCACCTGCTGGTGATTATCAATCAGCCCTGCCTCTTTCTAGCCTGGAAAACTGCAGTTTTTAAAAGCAAAGCAATGCTAACACTTTTGGGTGATTTGGGTGAGATTCAGTTACAAATTAAAATATGTGAAAGAAACTGTCCACAGCTATACTAGGTTAAACGTCCAGTAGGTGCCCACAGTGTAGATGTCTTAATCCTGAAGTGAACCTCACTGGCAGTGTGTTGAGGGCTATCAATGGCACCATTCCAACCAGATTCCAAGAGCTTTCATGTTCCCCCTGCTTCTGCAAACTCCAACAGTCAGCCAGCAATTCCTGTCCACTTTTCTCAAGCTCAGCACATGTGAGTTAAAAAGTTTTGTTCCTCATTTTCGTAAGAAACAAAATAATAAAACAATCAATTAATAAACTACACTAAACAAAGTAATTAATTATTTTTAGGGTGTTTTTAAAGAGTTTAATGAGCATGTTTATGTTTAGTGAAAATCAGTGTTAATCATGTTGGGTTTGGGATCTCCAAGGTAGGTGGCAATCTCAGAAACAAGTTATTATTTAAAATTTTGATGCAACTTGAAAATTTTTTCTAACATTTATTTTAAAATTCAGCAGTTTCTACAAAGTTCTCCTAGAGCTACATTTAATCTTTAGAAAAACAGACATTCATAAGGTACAAACAAATCTGCAGAAACACACGGTAGGTTTAAGACATTTTTGATAGAGGAAGGGCACTATTACTAGTTCAGAATCATTTTAGTGCAATTTACCTACTTGTTTTACAGATTAATTATATTAAAATTCAGTTGACAATAAATTGAGCTCAACACATTAAAACTGGAATTTCTTTATGGTGTAATAGAAAACCTGAATCAAACACATGGGAAAACCCTTATGTCAACCACTTCTTGCACATCCTTCTACTGATATTTTTTTTTTATAACCCTTCTCGCTCTTCTTATGACAGTGAAATGTGCACTTTCTCATAATCAAAGTAATGCAGAAATGCACTCTTCACATGAAACTGCTAATTGCATTTCAAAGACAAAATCTTCCCTAAACTTACCCTACTGAAAATGATACTTTACCTGTATTAACAAGAGCACTGCTGTTGTAGAGGGTACCAAGATGTGGTCCAGACAGAGACAGGAAGGTATGAAGCTTGTTGAGGTAATATTTAAATCGAGGTCTTGTGAGCACTGAACGGATTATTAAGTTACCCAGTGAGTGTCCAATAAAACTGTTTAAAAAGAAAAAACAGTAGAACATAGAATTTGATGGCACTCTTTTTTTCTTTTATTTCCAAACAGCAAAAAATAAAACTGGTGTCATAAAATACTGAAAAAGCCCAGGAAAAGAAATCAATGAAAAGTTTCCATTCTGACGCCTGTATTTTAGGTCCCACAGAAAACACAGCCTGTCTGTATCTCCCAAGCTGCACAAACTCGCTACAAACATGTTCTGAGCTCCTCCAGAATTATTTTACACATTGTTTTTGAAAAGCTAGGGAGAACAAATTATCCTTCCACCAGCATCTCCCACCCAAACCCAAGATTATTTCTGGTTGTATTTCCCCTAGCACCAAGTATTCAGAAAGTATTTTATGAGCTGTGCTTGACTGAATAAATCACTACTTTGGCATGTGATGGTATTCAAATATGATAAATGCATGAGAGTTACTGAAACAACCTAGTGGAGAAGGATTCCAAAAGTACTCCTGTAAGGGGGAAAACAATTACTTCACTGAATCTGATTATTTTTAAATAGAAGCAACATTCAAATCTGCTTACCAGATGGACCAAAATAAGTGATTATCAGCTTGAGCAAGGCAAACAAAGAATATTTGTCTGCCACAAAAATATTACATTTAGTCGTTTCCCTGGTTAAGTGAGTTAAGGGAAAGATGGATGGGACTCTTCAGCTTCATGTATGTAAGAATAATTATTACTTAAGCTGAGGTGCCTATGGTTGTATTCACAAGTCTGTGTAAGGCATTTCTTTAGAAGGGACACTACAAAATAAAGCAATTCTAGTTACTACGTGCAGTTCTGCTTACAGATCCCTGCTGAGGTAAGGGCCACACCATCCTAGGCACTGATTTAAAGAGGCTACGGTAGAGATAAGAATCACAAAATCAGAAGGAAAAAGTGCCTTCCTGTTTTACAGGTCATTTCAGGGCATGGAGAAAACAGACAACCACCCAAATATTTACAGTAGAACTACTGTGGTGCAATCATGTATGTGCCGCAACATTACACCCCTAAGATCATCCTTCCCATTTGCTCTGTATCACTACATTTGTCAACACAAATAGCTAAAACAAAGCAATCAGTAATATCTGTGTAAAACACAGTGCTAAAAAATTACTTAACTAAATTGCTTCCCAAGCAAGAGTTATTGACTCTGAAAATTCCAATTTAAAGCTAAACGAAAAAAATTCAAACTTGAAGTTGCAGAATGGCAGGGCCGCCCCTGAACTCCTAAACTCTCACATAATTAGACATGCCTATGACAGAACAGGCTATTTGTTCCTTGCCAATACACAATTTAAGCATATACGTATATTCTTCCTATTCGCTTTTGCTACTGGATTTTCAAAATTGCTCCAATATCAGAAATCCTTTGCCACAGCTTGCTATGTTTGCGTAATTTAGAAATGAAAGATTTGTATCCTCTGTGCTGTCAGCACAACAGCAGTGCATTTGCAAACCAAAATACTGCGCTGATGATTCTCCTAAATACTAAAATTTTAAACTATTCTCTCAGAGTACATCATAAAGTCTATACAAGAACAACAAAACTGTACATTTCTGTAGGAATAAGAAAATGTCCACAGAAATTGAGTGAGTTTATCCTGAACATGATCTGAGTATCACAATTACTCTTCAGTAAAAGAGATTATTTTCTAAAGAAAATCTGAACGTTAGCAGAGATGCTGTTCTTAATTTGTAAAGACTCAGAAAAACAACAAAGGTTACAGTAATATATTGTGTTCAAATTCAGATGTTTAGGTAAACATATAATAAGCCTTTAATGCTATTTTCTAATAGAGAAAGGTATAAGGATTTGCTCAGATCAAAAAGGAAAAGGGAAAAAACAGAAAACCCTTCAACAAGGGTTTTGAAAGTATAAACCTAACCCATCCTGTTAATTGTTTCAGAAACCTGCAACTGTGGGATGCTCTGCAAAACCAATGCTTTTCTGAACAGCAGGTGTCAGTATTACCATCTTTCGAATACAAGACACCATCAGCACACCGAAGGAATGGAATTACACTGTGGCATTTATATGCGCTTTATGGCACAAGGCTACCCATTCAGATTGTACTGAAACAATGAACAGATGTTTTAATGTATGCATAGTATTAAAAATGGCTTTCTTTTTTGTGAGACAGTGTTACCTAGGGAAGAGGATGACAAGCTGAATAATCCACATGAGGTGAAAGTCCAATACGGGTCATCAGAAATTGATGTAAGACCTGACATAATGAAAACGGTTTCTGAAACTATATTATAAAGCCATGTGAGTTTATTTTCTATCTTTCCTTACAACCTGCAAAGTATCCTCACAGATACTCCAAATTTGAATGGGTATGACTGAGCAATTTGACTTGCTTCAAAGTTCCATTAACTTTGAAGGTGGCACTGGTATGAGTGGGTAACTGGGCCAACATGACCTCCAGATGTCCTCTCAACCTAAAGCATTCTGTGATTCTTTACCAAACAGCTGTTTCACAAGACAAATTGCTGTTGGTTTAAATCAACCTTCCAGTTCATGCTTGCTACACACTTGTAGTGAGCACAAAGATTTTGTCTGGAGGAGATGGATACACGTGTTGGGTAGTGTATTGGTGCAACAACTGGTATTAGCTTTGGCAGTACCCAACGTGGTGATTTGCTGAAACTGACACTAGAATATGGCTCAGGGTTCTGATGGCACAGTGAGTGCCTTTTCTTATCTCAGTATAAGAACACAGCACAATAAAATAAGATTTTGCCATTACTTGAAGGCATGAGCAGCACGAAGAACAGCACAGAATCTCCGAACTTCTCTTGACTTGTCTTGGCCTGAGTTGATCTTAGTTTCACAACAGTTTCTATTAATAACAAGTAGTTATTCTGTGTGGCTTGAACTGTGCAGCACTAGAACAAAGTGTGGCATCGAAAAGTGCCGATATAGGTATCACACGCCAGAGGTCTATTAATGGTCACTGCAGAAGTACAACCTGACAACTCAGTAAAGAAAGCCAGTGTTAGGGATAACAGAGAATGGGGGGAAAAAAAGAGTAAATGGGAAAAAAGAGAAGGAATATGTGGGCAGACTGAAAATATGAAAGTATGAAAATAAATCCAAGCAGACCCAAGGCCAAGGAGGCAGAAACCCCCACTGTGAACATCATTCTTCTCACACTGAAGCCGCAGGATGCTGATGTCCCACTGTTTAAGGAAGACTGAAAGCATCAATCCTAGGACCCAGCCAGCTGCTGGAAGGAGAGCCTACCACCTGAGAAAAGATACCAGCAAGTCTCTGTGTAACAACTGCAGCTGTATCAATAATGTGACTTTTCTGCATTAATTTGGACTAAGAATTTTAGTAGTACTGTAACTAGACTAATAGTAATTTTTTGCTGCATTTTTAATGAGATTATTAAAACACTAATTGGACTAACAATAAATTCTTAGCTCTGCATATGAAGGGTGTTCTCTTTTGCCCATAACAGGACTTTTGAGTCTAAAAGAGGGACTGAACAGGTATTTCTGACACTTAATGCTGTTGGCTTTTTTGCCATACAAAATCATTATAGGTCTGGAGACGGATTTCTGGTTTGACTCGGCTACTGAGCAGCACTTGTACAGAGAATGCTTCCTTTAGTAGACGGGGAGATTTTATGAGTAGAAACAAGCATCATCCAGGAGAGCATGGCTAACCAGCACAAAATCTGCTTTCTTTACAGTAGCCAAAATTAGGTAGGAACACATCGGCTACTTGAACAGAGGATTTCTCAGTAGTACTTTCCTGGGCTTTCTGGGTCATCCCTTCAAGGACTTGCATATAAGCGCATCTCTTTCTGAAAGCTCTCTCATGTGGCTACCTGGAAACAGCTGCAAGATTTGCTAACAAGTTTAATTTTCTCATAAGAAATGCTAAAGCTGAGAGATGGAGATTTCTGTTTTGTCAAGGCCAAAACCAACTATACACCTTGAAAAGGAAACTGAAATAAAAATTGATTTTTTTTTCAAGTGGTAAGTAATAAATAAAATTGAAAAAATATTTACAAATTGAAAGTCTTACGAAAGAAGCAACCCAGAAAATGAGAATTCAGTTCTTGGATATGAATGAGAAGGTAACAGGGTGGGTTTGCTCTTTACAGCCTTCAGACCACAGCATGAGAGAGAGCATGTCAGAGCATGCTGGCGGGTTACAGAGCTCTCCTGTCCCGTACCGAGGGTGCTAACATGCGATCTGCTAGTACATGTACAATCACACAGTGCTATTTTTTTAAAATCATAGATTTAGACAACATTAACTATGTCAAATCTTGCCTATCTCAAAATAGAAACAGTTTTTTAAAAAGTGAGGTTATGTTTAAACACGTTAGGTGCTGTCTCTAGCTGAATAAGGCCCACCAAACACGAGCAGGCAGAAACTTGTAGGAAATGCAGCTGACCAGCAAGTCAAAAAACCTTCAGATGTATAATTTGAGGATGCCTAAACAAATGGAGGAAGTCAGGCTTGAATTTGCTCCTTTCATCTATTGATGAGCTAACTCCAGCAACACAGCTGAGTCAGTAAGGCAGTCTACCCAGACGGTGTACCCTGCTCTGAGGAAATAAATCAAACAGGTATTCCTTGGAGGTAACTGGAAAAGTAAACAGGAATGCATAGACCAGGATGAATGTTCTATCAATATGTAAAACATGCTTTTCAGCAAATGAAACAATCAGAAAACATCAAAATTATGAAATTTTTTTTTCATGCAGCAGCCCTTCAATGCCACAGCTAAGACGCAAACTCCCTGCAGGAATGACAATACAGACAGTCTGCTACGTCATACTTGGGGAAGAGACTAAAACCAGAAGAAAGCTAACTTTATCCTGACATAGCACTATTACAGCTTGCTTCGACTTTCTCAAAATATTCTCTGTTTTTTTCTGCAGAATCCTACCATGCAGGATCTGAGGAAGCACAGGACAGCAGTTCCTTAAATGTAATGCTTAACCACCAACAGGACTAGGTGAGCTTACAACACTGTTCAGTCTTCGTTCAGCCAGGAATTCCCTCTCTCTCCTTTGCCTTCTCCCTACTCCTCCCCCTCCTCCCTGGATCTCTCTCTCCCATCTCTCTTTTGGCCTGCTTCTGAGCATCACAGTTCACAACAACACAGGGCTCTGGTTTTAAGTTTATTTCTATGAACAGTATAGAACAGGTATTACCTGATTTTTGAAAGGGTAAGATTATAAATTTGTATATACTGTATAATTTCATCTAAAAGGCGATCTGTCATGGAATCAAAATCAGCAAAGGTATCGTTCTGTAAAATAAGAGAAATAAAAAATAACTGTATTTTCTAATGCAGCAATATACATTCTGCATTCAATCTGAATTCTTATTCCCCATGGTTTTCATCAACAGCACACAAATAAAAGCATCCATATTAACTTTGAATAAAAACACTACAGCTAGTTATTATAATTTTTTCAACTTTTTTTTGTTGAAACATGAAATAAAGTGATACCCATTTTACTGTAAAACTACTTTCTTCTAATACACCAAAACAAATCTTAACATTACACAGACGGCCTTACTTCTAAGCCTTCCCCTACACATAATCTTATCAGTAGTGAAACAGAAGACCAAGCTGCATATTCAGAACTAAATCACACTGTCCATGAATAGAGATGAGACAATTACTGCAACAGCAGGAAGAGTCTGTGTTAGTACTGTTTATTCAAAACAAAACAAAAATCCTTAAAGCCTTATTCCCAGTTCATAGCTGATTCTCTACAATGATTATCAGTAAGAAATTTAAAAAGATGTAGGCAAAGGCTCCCTCAAACTTTTCAACACAAGTTCCACAGGATCCAGGCTAAAATCAATAGTGTTCAACAAATTGATAAATGATCTAGGAAAAGGAAGAAGAAGATGAGATGTCAGAGTTTGGAGACAAAAAGTATTCAGGATAGTCAAATCTAGAAACGATCAGAATTTCAGAAGAATCTTATAGCACTGTATGCCTGGGTGACAGAATGGCAAGAAATGCAAAACAATGTTACATAGGGAAAAACCGCCCTAAACATATAAGCAAACTATAATCTATACACTTGTTTTCTATATAATCAGCTATGTTAGGAAAGCAAGGGAAGAACAGAAAACATCAATATAACATTTTGTAAGTCCATAGTGCACAAGCATCTTAAATGCCCTGTCTAGTTCTTATCATCCTATTTTAAATGACAAGAACTTTCAAAGTGGGCAGGGAGGGATATAATGGATGAGCAGAAACTGTTTCACATATGATCCTGAGAAATACTGAATGGACTGAGTCTCTTCAGTTGCCTCCTGAGGGATAAATTATTCTTGCATATAAAATACTTAATTAACTGAAGTGGTAAATGGGGAATGATTATTGACTTTTTTTTTTTCCAAAACAAGCTGTCAGAGGGATTTGTTTAAATTTCCTTGTTTGCAACTGAATTAGTAATGTAACTACTGAAATAATCAAACGTATGCTGTGGAAACTGGAAGAAATAACATTCAAAAAGCATCCAGACAACATTAAGCTGAAAAGTCCATCAGTAGCTCCTAGGCTCAGTGGTCCTAATGTAATTTCTGAATCAAAAAGTTCCAGAACTGCTGACTGTCAAAACCTATAGGGCTAGAGAGGAGAAAGCATGGCTTGGTGCCTATGCAGCCTATTTCACAGAAGTTTCA
>NW_010107216.1:0-558 GCF_000699245.1 Pterocles gutturalis | reverse complement strand
GTGCTGGGCTGTCGCCTCTCCTGAGCTTCGCACTGGAAAGATTCCCTCGGGAATACTGCCGCTGCGGTCCCATTCCCTGGCTGGAGAGGAACTGCAGCACGCGGTGGTGGGGTGAGCAGCGTCAGGGGGACAGGGGAGCCCAGACGGGGCTGGGGGGGACCAGCTTTGGGGGTAAGGTCTGCGGGGTAGGCCCCAGTGCCCACCCTGTCTGCAGCGGGATGGGGCTGGATCCAGGTGATATTCCCTGGTCGTGCTCCCTGGGGACTCTGGGGGGCTCTGGCCTCTCCGGGATTTCTATGTAAACCCAGGTATGGAAAGGGGTGGAATAGCTTGAACCATCTGTTCTTCCCCTGCTTATAAACTCGATGAGAGGAGCGTGTTTTGCGATGACATCACTACAGATGCTCTCCTTTTATTCATCGCAGCCATTTGTGATGGGTTCCGCATGTGCCAAACACGTGAGCGGGTGCAGAGGGGTGGGCAGGGGGCACAACCACCCCTCACCTGGGTTTCGTTTCTCCCCTTGGAAAGCAGACCTGGCCCCGCGGAGGCTTCCTT
>NW_010107215.1:0-433 GCF_000699245.1 Pterocles gutturalis | reverse complement strand
GGGGTGGGGGAGAAGTGCCTTTTTTAAGACACGGTTTCTTTCTCTCATCTTGTTGTAAATAGTTAATAAATTCAGTTGTTTTCTTGTTCTTCCCAAGTCGTGTCGGTTTCTTGCCCGTGACCCTAAGTGGTGAGTGAAATTTTGTGAACCACACCCGCCCCCTGCCTCAAGCCCACCAGGTGTTTAGCAAAAACTGTCCCTGTGGCTTTATAAACCACGACAATATTCTTCAAGCATTTTTTCTGTATCAGTCAGGGGAACAGAACACTCATAGTTACCATCACTACAGGATGCAATGTTAATAAAATTACTTTACATAGTCTATCTAAAAATCTCAGCTTCATTAGAGACAGAATAAACAACAAATAAATGTACTCTATGTTCATTATAGAAGCTTCCTGCAATAAGTGCTCCCTCAGTAAGTTTGCTGATG
>NW_010107214.1:299-530 GCF_000699245.1 Pterocles gutturalis | reverse complement strand
CACTGGGAGGGCTGTGGGGCTTACTGGGACCTCTGCGATGCCACTGGGAGGGCTCTGGGGGTTACTGGGAGCTCTGGAATGGCACTGGGAGGGCGCTCGGGGTTACTGGGAGCACTGGGATGAGACTGGAATTTCACTGGGAGGGCTGTAGGAGTTACTGGGAGCACTGGGATGGCACTGGGAGGGCTCTGGGGGTTACTGGGAGCACTGGGATGGCACTGGGAGGGGTCT
>NW_010107214.1:0-287 GCF_000699245.1 Pterocles gutturalis | reverse complement strand
TACGATAGCACTGGGAGGGCTCTGGCGGTTACTGGGAGCACTGGGATGGCTCTGGGAGGGCTCTGGGGGTTACTGGGAGCACTGAGATGGCACTCGGAGAGCTCTGGGGGTTACTGGGAGCACTGGGATGGCACTGGGAGGGCTCTGGGGGTTACTGGGAGCACTGGGAGGTTTCTGGGAGATACTGGGAGCAATCGGATGACACTGAGAGGGCTCGGAGTAATTGGGAGCTTTGGGATGGCACTAGGAATGCTCTGGGGTTGTTACTAAGAGCACTGGGGTGGCAC
>NW_010107213.1:0-48147 GCF_000699245.1 Pterocles gutturalis | reverse complement strand
CCTCTTGTCACCGGTCTCCACTTGGACATGCAGTCACAAATCAGTAGAAGTTACAGAATAAGGATGGCTTGTTATTTCAGCAACAAAGCAATATAACTGTTAGCCATGTTTGGGATGATAATCTCAGCCTTACAGGCAAACACCTTCACACAAACTCAAAAATTCTTTTTTAGAGGAAAAAAAGTGATAACAGAAACAACACATGGAGGCAACCTCCCAGCAGGGTATTTTTATTACAAACATCAAAAAGTAAAGAGTAGTAAAAGAAAACTAGAGAAAAAAGGTGCAGCTATCATCTGATGCATCTGGGTCTTTATTCTTTGTCTAAGCCTACAAAAGATATCTATCCAATTTCTTCAGAGTTGAATATTAAGGCAACTATAAAAGGAAACAAATCTAGATGACTAACTTTTCCAGATAGCCCGAAAGTGCATAGGTAAGTAGCAAAGTAAGAGATGTTCAAAAAGTGCTAAACAACTAAGGGTTATTATGTGATCTTATCAGATTGAAAAGGAATCACACCTAACTTGAAATTGCATTATATTTTTCATATTTTCTGGTAATATGTTTTACTCTTTTGCGTGTGCTTTCTCTCACACATGCACACAAAATTAACTGTCATGTTGTACCAAATGGGAGAGAGTAAGTGTTAAACCTTACAGCCAAACAAAGCACTGAAACTCCCAAAGAGAGTTCTCTACCCTGGGGCAAATATGATATATTTAAGCTTAATTGAAGCTTATACACAAACTTAAACATCAAGTAAACTGACTGAACAAAGAAGTGAAATGGAAAAGAAGAAGTAATTAACATAGCAGGTCTCCACTTTAAGTAAGGCAAGTTCTTCTTCCACAAGGCATTTCTTAGATCACTGACACACAAACTGAAAAATCTCAAAAACAGCAAAAAAAGTTTTAAATGAAGTTCTAAAAAATAACCTGAGGCATACCAGATATAGCTAATAGACAGATGTAGTAAAAATTAGGAGATGCTTTATTTCCAAGTGACTGGAAACATAAAATTTGTCCCATTTCATACTTACAAGTGAAGACTGTTTTCTCCACCTGTGTAGAAAATCCACAGTGCAAAGTACTGTCAATTGAGCAGCATTATGAAGTAAAATGTTTGTACAACTTAGAAAAAAATTCAATCAGATTATCATGTGATCTAAAGCACACACTTACCGTATGCTGTCACTGTCCCAACATAAGGCCCATCAACCACATTTTTATTTTCTTCGGCTAATGCTTTGATGTATCTTTTGCTGAGATCCAAAATTTGCTCACGGAGAACTGAACTGCTTTCATGTTGTGTTTGCTGCTGAATAGTAAAATGCAGAAGCATCATTCCCCAAATGAAACCAAAAGTCACCAGAAAAAAGCCAAGTTTCTGAGAGGACAGCTTCCATGGAGAGAATGCCATGATTCCCAACAGCTTCACACAGTTTCTACAAAGGTTCCTAAAGCATGAAGCCAAAGAGCAAGTTCATGGCCCAGGTATATAAATATCACAGAGCAGGACTCAGTCTTATTCCAACTCCTTAGTCAACGTATATCCGTATTTCAGTTCCATCCTGTTGCAAGAGGAAAGAAAAGAAGCACAGTTATCACAATATATTAGAAGTTTTTACTAGCTATACTAGGTCTTCACTCTAACTGGCACAAAATAGGAGAAGACAATATGCTTTCTTTGTAAATGATTAATTTGTGTGTATCAACATTGTACTATACTAGCCAGAGCACAAAGAAGCTGAGAAAAGCACTGGAAAGAGAACAAAGAAGGAACGATGCGCCTGAGCAGGTATCAGAGTAGCAGAGAACATCTCTCAGTATCTGGATCAAATTCAGTGCTTGAAGCGGTTTCTAAGCTGAATTTCAAGGTAAGGCTGCTTTTACATAATTTTTTCTTTGTGTGTGTACACAAAACTTCCTGATGTTGCCAGTGCAGCAATTTAAGACAATTCTCAACATAATTCAGTTCTCAGAAAACAAGTAATTTTAGCTGGCAGTGACAGTGCTTGGAGTTCCTGGCAAGAGCTACGGCATATGGCTAGATAGCTGATCAGGAAATCAGACTCCCTCAGGGGTAAAGAGGAAAAAAGAAATCTACACTATTTAAGCCAATACACTCTCCTGGCTTACACTGCAAGCAGTCAGAAGGTTGGAATAATCTCCTCTTGCTTCTGTGTGGCCTCTGCTGTGCATCGTTACTCCTTATTCATAACACACAGTCCAATGCGTTTGCTCTTTGCAACTAAATTCAAAACACATACTTCTGAATGCTACAACATGTCTTTTGCATATAAAATTAATATTCTTTGAGCTTTTCACACCCTAGGGAAAAAGAACTGTAGTAACGGCCTTCAAGACACAGTAGGACCCTCTTTCAGTGGGAAAAATCAAAGATAAAACCTGGCATAAACAATCCAAAGTCAAGAAAAGCTCTGTGATGAGGGCTAGAGGCATGGTCCTTAGCATAAAACCCAAGGAGAAGAAAGGTAATTAAAGGGTAATTAACTGTAACCTATCATGTTACAACACAGATTTGGTAAAAATGTTATCCTTTTAACTTCATAATGCTCGCAGACAGGATTAGAGAACATAATGTTCCCTTCCATTCTGCACTTGCACAGATAATGCCGACGTTACTCTGTTTTAATAGGATAATTACACAGATGCCTGCTAGCACTGCTCCCCGTTTGTTAAAATTCCCTTTAGATCTGCTTTCAGTTGAAGCAGCAGTTCTGCTGAGGGACAGAAATACCTTTGGACCACTTATTTTCCAACAGGTCCTACGTATGCATTTAGCATTATTGATTATTATCGATTGTAATAGTGAATGTGCATTAGTAAACTGAAAGCAGACAAGGCAGCGACTGTACCACGCATTTACCTTGCTAAAAGAACAATTTGCAGCCATCTTTTGCTTAAGGAGGAATGGTGCAGAAAAATTGCAAGTACAGTGAAAAAGATCATAAAGCCCTCAATTTGACTTTTTTCCACACTTAAAGTATCTCAATAAAGAAAATAAATGGCTTTAACAGAGAAAACGAAGGACTCTGTTTAATGCTGCTCTCTATAAACTTCAGTTAATTTTACAAGAAACGGCAGAGGGAAGTTTCACTTCTTTCAGTTTATTTAACTATAGCCTTGGGACACTCTTGGGCTGACTGAAAAGTAGAATATTGTTATTTTATTAAAGACTGAATGTTGTACTATTCTCTTGCAATATTTGGTGTGACAAAACATAGAAAATTACATGGTTTAAAACAACATCACAACTTTAAAAAGAAATCTGAAATATTCAAGATTAACATCCTCATTGACTTAACTTCAAGTAAGAATTGACAGTGTCCTCTACAGCAATAAAATCTTTGGTTTTAACAGTCAATATTTCTTTCCCAATTATCAGTTGTTTCTGAAGTGGAAAACACTGAATAAGAAAATAAACCTATCACCACCATGTTTTACCAAACAAGTGCTAATAATTTTTTATGGCTAGTTGTCTGGGAAAAAAAACCCGCAGAACATAATTAACATCAAAGACATCAATAAAAATATGAAAGTATTTCACAGTCTTCTTTTTAAAGTTCTAGAACAGAAACAACGATGGTTACAAAAAAACAGTGTATGTCTCACTTAGGAGAATGATCTACTTAAATACAGCTGTTGATTTTTTTGCTCTGTTCATCAACAGAAAAAAGCCTTAAATCCACTTAAAAACTCTAAGAATGCAGACAGCAAATATTAAAGGTTTTGCCATAAGAAAGGATCCAAATTCACTGACAGATGGAAGAATGGCCCCCACTATTTCAAACACTAAAAAGAAAAAAAAACCAAACAAACAAAAACAAACCACACACAAAACACAAAACCACCAAACACTACAAACCAGCCTTATTTTTACTGTCAATTAAGCAATTCCAGTGGCCAGCAACCTGATGAATGCCCAACAACACATACTTTAACTAATGAACTTTACAGCACTGCTGGTGGCCATGTAGGTTTGTAAAGTGGACAGGAGAAGAATCTCTGCTTTCCATTGCTTCTGTGGCTGGATGCAAGCACACACTGACTTCAGTATACGTTTAATCCTAGATTTGACAGATGTCAAGGGCTGCAACACAGCTATTCATGGTTAATAATTACCACATATATATAACGACTCATTATTTGGTATCTAAGTGGACAGCGGTCAGAAGATATCAAGCAATTATGTGGAATGCATGAAGACAGCAGCAGAGAAACATCTCTGTGGTATTTCTGTTTTGACAGTAAATTAAAAACTGAAATGAGCAATAGTTGAAGCAATAAACACACATTTGTCTAATGTAATCACTCATGGACTTTGACGGTGCTTGCTGACTGGTTAACTCTCCGCCCATACCAAGTAAGCCATTCCCAAACTTAAGATGGCAGAATATTTCCATTATTCTCCCCTTCTTGCTTTATAAATGTTCTCAAAGGAGCTCAACCCGCAAACTATAACAGCCTTTTCCTAGTCCAGTCTCCAAAATGCACAATGGGAGTCATATCTTAAGAGGATATAGAAACACATATTTGTATGAGCCTCTAAAGAATTACAGGCCTTTTTTTGTTGCTTTGTTTTTGGTTTTTGTTTTGTTTTTGTTTTTTGGGGGTTTTTTTAAGCTTTGGAAAGAGGTGGTCTCACTCTAAGACAACTCTTGGAGTAATTCCAGCACCCCTCTGGAAACTGGATATGTCACAGTTATGAAATTGTTTGTGAAATCGTTAGGAAGATAATTCCTCCTGATTTACTGAGAGTTGCTAACATACCAAAACTAAATGCCAAGTGTGAAAAACAAGGTGAAAGTGAAAAGATATACAAGGCAAGAAAACCTTTAATAAAGAACAGCTTTGTTACGTTCTTACTTAAGTTCAACTTGAAACAGCCAAAATCTCACTCCAACTGAACCAACACACTGGTGTTTTGTGTTGTTCTGTTTTAAACAGACCAGTTTCACCCTCTGTGATAAACATACCACACTCTAAAACAGAACTGCCGCTATCCTTAATAAAAATGATTAGCATATTTCTTTGGAAAAGGGCTAACCCTACACTCATTTACATAGGCATAAGAATTTTAATAGTCTTAGTACTTTCAATATTTCAAACAGTTTCATTAAAAACACATTATTTTCTGTTCTGTAGTTAATAAAATCCTGCTCAACAGCTGGTCAATTCATTAGTTACAGAGGATAACATTACCATGCCTATGTCACCACAACAAAAAAACCCTCATGCTATTTAGAATCGTATCAGGAAAGTATCCCAGTGCTAGTGATTCGCACATCAGGGATACAAACACATTTCTCAGCATTTTAAGACTTTTTTTTTTTAAATGCTTAAAATAGAGTGCAAACAGTTAATCTTCATGTAAACAGATTTTGGTGACACATATCCATGTATTCCTTTTTAGAAAGGAGAATTAATCATCTACAGGAGATTAAGCAAAGTCTCTTTATAAGTATGTACATACACAAAGCATGATGTTCTCTTGTCAAATCTGTAGCTACATAGCAAATGGTACTTACTCAGGGTAAACCTGAAACAGCACTATCCTCCCAATAACTGTTCATCAGTTGAATGCACTTTTCATCACTAGCTCCACAGTTATAAAACCGTAACTGCAGCCAATGCAGAAGCTGTTGCACCCATAAAAGTAGCAGCAGATTGAGCAGTATTTAATGATTAGCTTGTTATGAACTCAAACATAACCAAACTTATAAAGCATAAGTAGTAAACAATGTATATGCATTTTTGTACCAAGTGGCTCAGTAAAATAGCATTGCCACTGCTAGAAACAGGGCTCAGGCCTTATGTCAACTCTGCTTCTATGCCAAATGTGCAAGGCCCACGTTCTGGCCTCATGTTTGTGAAATTACTAGAACTTGTGTGAGCTAGAGCTGGGTACCAGGTGCCTCTTGTTACAGCACACAGCTTAGATGTGAGAAAAGAACAAAGGCCTTGAGAATGCAGGCACAGGTCAAAAACAGAGGGCCCAGAACTGTAAGCAGCTCAGTGATGGTCAATTATTAGTCACTGATGGAGTGCAACCTTGAGATGTGGGAAAAAATCCCCTGCTTTTCTTTCAAGAGCAGCAAAATCTGAAAAGGAGAAATAAAACTACTAAGCAACAGGAAAAGGCACCTGTGACAGCCTCCAACGTCTCCCCATCAAGGACCATAGCTAAATCCATGGCACCAGCTGTGTGGTATTGTGTTCACAATTACTTTATAATGAGATTGTTACAGACCAATTGCTTTCAATATGCAGAGGTAATGACTAGGAATGAGCAAGAACTAGCCATTAGCAATATGTATTCTTAATGAATATCAATCTAGGGAACCTCTGTTATAGAGTTTAAAGCTGGTTTAAAACTGCTTTGTTTCATCAGCCTTCTAAACCTTCAGTCAGAGTAATCTCTCATTCTCTTCTTACATATATCCATACCCAAATGAGTATTCAGTTGCAACACCATGCCACTGTGTGACCCCACACAACATGTTATTGTATCACAACCAGCTCAAAGAGGTGCTCTTAAAAAACAACACACATCAGGATCCTAATGCAAATGCTGATCTATTTTCCAGGTTGTTTTCTAACGAGGGCACGCTGCACTTCTGTTTGCAATTGTTTGATTCTGTAGAACAACTTGTTACAGACCAACAGAGGACAAATATCAAGATGTGAATTTCCTCTGTTCTTATGAAGGGTATGTTAACCTAAAAGCTAACAATAATTCAAGTGTCAATCCAGTGGGCTGCCAACACACCAGAGCCCCAGCTAGAAAACACCACGCTGAGTGAAAACACCTGCCATATCCCAGCACTTCCCTGCTAAGGGATGCCAGGAGTCATCCTTCATGCAGAAGCTGATGTAATGCATCTTTAAAAGGGAGAGGCAATCCTCTAAAACCTCCTTTCTAGGAGTAATGAGTCCAACTGGGACTGCTGGGTTTTAATAGTTTAAACCAGACATGCTTCAACATACACATAAACTAGAATTCCAGGCTGATGTTAACTGCTGTCTCCTACTACAGCTGCATTGCCTAAACAGATGTGTGCTATACCCCAACAGAAAGCAAATTAATGGATTTCCTGGTACTGCAGCTCTTTATTCCTGCAGGAATATCTCAACAGATGTCCCACCCCAGTTGGCCAATCTGTGTTCTGAAATAGTACAATCCCTGTTGAAGACAGACCGCCCCCTCTGATTTTACTTGTTGCAAGATGTTTGCTTTCTTTAGTCTTTTTGGAGACCAAATTTACCTTTCCTTCTTTCAAAATACAGCATTAACAACAGGATAAACTACGGCTTACTACTTAATACAGTCAAGTGAAATCAAAGAACAGTCATAAGCTATATTGGGAGAAGAAATGATAACTAGATCAGAGAAGAAAAAAGAAGCCCGATTTCTGATAAGAATACCTGCATTTCAACACATCTACTCATATCAAGTATGTTCGTACCATGTATGATTTGACTTCAGTGCTGACATGGCAATTAAACAACTAATAAACTTAGGAAATATGTTCTATGAACATCAACTCAGGGCCCTCAGTCATTACACTGCAGGTTCAGAAGCAGTTTCACTGCTCTTTAGTCATTAACCACGTCAAATGCATAAAGTGGAGGGGACACAGTCAAAGGGTGACTCCAGGCCTGCTTAGGGTGAAAAGGGCCGTGTCCTGCCCTCCTGGCCTGACTGGGTCACAGCAACAAAGGCAGAAAACTACAGCCTTGCAACCCGTTAAAGTTACATTAGCCACCAATGTTTTACTTCCAAGAGATAAACTCAGCAATGTAACATTTTACAACATTTCAGAAGAAACTAAATATCACTCATTAACCAAAAACACCACCCTGGTGGTTACTCTGAAGGGAGGGAAAATATGATCACATCAGGGTTAGTTTATAACTAAGTCTGGAAAATTCCACTGATTTCAACAACTAATCAGTAAACAATTTATTTCAATAGTTATAAATTTTAAGGCACCTCAAAGCATTTTTGTTAGTCGTAAAATAAACTTTCATCATTCAGTTGTGATCAGTCCTATAGAAGACAAGATTCATGACAGCATGTTCTGGAAGGAGTAGAAACATACTAGCAAAGCCAAAAATATTTAGCCACATCTACAAGTCCAAGGTCTAGGTGAGTCTTCCAGCTGGCTGAAGGTGTATACATTCCCTATGTACCTCACAAGCAGCCTCCAGTCCCAGCACCTCAGGAAGAAGAGGTAGCTAAAAAATCATGCAACTAATCCAGACTCAGCTGGTAACAGATCTTTATGCACACTTTTGCTAACTGCACATTTTATAATTTAAGTTCCTTAGTATATAAGAGAAATGCAGAAAACCATTTCCTTAGCTGAATTATGGAGTCTTAGTTTTGCTCTTCCTTCTGCTGCTCAACTTTGTTTTCAGCAACGCTTCTGCCAACCCATTCTTTTCTTCTAGCTGACAGATGTCACTACAACTTCTCTCTCACCGCCCATCCACAGCCGAAACAGCACCACGCACTGTGCCTGAAGTGGCAATTTGGGATGCAATCCCACGAAGCGAGGAAAGCAGAGCAACACTGGGTCACAACAGTAAAAGCAGGACAGATGGACTGAGGGAGAGTAAGAGTATAAATAAACCAGGTTTGGGGTTTTTTTAGGTTGGGGGGGCAGGCTTGCTTTTTTGTGCATGTGCGTAGTAGAAATTGTCAGGAGGTGGTGGGATGAAAATTGAAGGAGAAAAAAGCAGCCTTTGATAAGATGCCATAAAAACAAGCAAATTTTCATCTTGAGCAAGCAGCTCGCCTCCACTTTCAAAAATAAATTTCTCCACTTAGAAACAGTTTGGTTGGCAACCCCCCATAATTTCCCCATGTGGGTCTGTGGTTTCACAGAGCACTCTGAAATGTTTCCAGTTGCCTACCTAGCACATCGTTTTCTGCAGTTCAGTCCTACAGAAATTAAACCATCGGATGTTCTTCCTTTCATATTGTTTGCTTACCCTGATATTTCAGGGAGGAAAGAGTAAAAATAGGGAAGAAGGTTTACATACAAGACAAAGGAAAAAAGGATCACAGGAAAATCCATAAGGAAAACCATAAGGATTTCAATCCATAAGGATTTCAAATACTGTTTATTGATTAAAAACACTCCAGGCAATGTTTTAAAGGCCATAACCACAAGCTAACCTGAGCTTCTTTTAATAAAGAGTTTAGAGATTAGAAATCTGAATGAATTTTAGGACTAGGAATAGGACTTCATAAAACCAGAAATAATCCTGACCTTGAACAAACAAAAGAAATTTACATTTTTACAGCCATTTACAGGCAAAGTACGGGTTATATTAACAACCTTCGTCTTGTTGCTGCATTAAATGAACACGTCCAAAACAGCATTTTCTCTTTGAAAAAGAACATTTTGGGATGTCAGCATGCTGACCAAGCAATCAGGAAATAGGTTTGGTTTTTTTTTTTTTTATTTATTTTGCAAGAAAGGAACTTACAGAGACTGAGCCCCAGTCCTCACCTACAACATCCCTAAAACCAGTGCAAAAAGTACGCATGAGTCATATTCTCATGCCTTCAAGAGTCCCCTGCAACTGAATAAACAAACCTTTAAGTTACTTCATTAATTTTAATGAATTTTAAAAATAGGACTCATGGCCAATAAGGTTTATCGTATTTCTGGTGAGGATACAAGTATACACCTTTTTCTCTTCCCCTCCTCGCAATTACCCTCCGTCAAAGGCTACTATCTGACATCCTCTTATGTCATGCTCGATTTTACATTTGGCATTTGTCCTCTGAAAGGCATAAGTATGGCACCTACTGAGAAGCATGGTCTCATACTTTTCAGATCACCTGGAAGTTCTCTAAAGTTATGTGCAAAACGTCCTTGGTTCTTGCACAGCAATCCTGTGTGTTTAACTTGGTGTCTGGTAGTTTTCTCCTGTCTCTAGGACACAGTACAACTGTGGCAGCAAGAGTTCCAAGCATTGCTATGAACTTATTCAGGAAGCTTTATTTTTAATGAATAATAAAATTAACTTTAGCTAATAATCAAAGCAACCAAATTAATTAGCACTCCAAGAAGAAATAAGTTTGTTATACAAAAATTGAATCCATTAGCTCATTTCTTGCATCAAGCAGATACTCTAGGCTCCAGTTTCACCCACTTCTATTAACCACAAATCAGCCTGTTACATCACATCTTGCAGCCTGTCCAAGAGAAAAAACAAGTAACTCTCAACAGCAGCTCTGTCCAACTCACACAGGAAAGTCAAAAAGTTCTTTGTATTCAGCAAGAAAGCTCTCATCCATGTGGATGCCCAACTATCATCCCTTGTCAACTTGATGGTCAACACACTAAATGTAGTCTTTGGCAATTGTGCTGGACCCAGACAGACAGCCGAAAATAAAGTACAAGATTTAAGGAAAAATCCAAACATGTTCATGCCCAAAATACTCACTACATCTTACTGAAAAAGTTTTTCAAAAATAAAAGACACACACATACAAAAAAAAGTACATCTGTGTAAGAAAATTAACTTAGTTTAATTTTCTTATAATTTCCTGGGGGTGATGGATAATCAAAACAAAAGGAAATTTTCATTAAATTTGGTTTAAATAAATTGTCACTACAGGATGCTACATTCAAACTTTCTGCAAAGGACAAATGCCAGCGGGAAAAGACAGAAGAGTCAAGTTAAAAAAGAGGAAAAGTAGAAAGAAATACATAGGAAATTAGTAGGTATATGCTATTAAGCAAGCATATATCAGATCATGGGGAGGAAAAAACCCACAACTATCTAAGCTGAAGATTAAGCAAGTCTTCAGAAATATTTATTTCTTGTTGCTTTAGAACGTCTTGAACCTGGGTCAAAGTATAATATTTCTTCCAGCAGATTTGTTCTTGGCAAGCATTTTGAACACAATCCAGCTGATGTGGCTAGACAAATGGCTGAAAATACGAGCTGCATCTCCAAAGCACAAAGTTTAACGGAATTAAAATTTCAACACAGTTACCTGTTTGGAAGCAACAGTGCTGCTGATTATTCCATTGCCCTAGTTTCTGCATTTAAGTCCTTCTCTTTATTATTGAAAAGGATGAAACTGCAATTTGCTTCATACCTAATTTGGAAGTTAGTAGGACAGCAGAATATTTTAACCTGTTTCCTGCATGACCTGTATATAAGCTGTTGATTAACACATTGGTACTTACAAGCAGCTGATACCACCAAGGATTAGAAGAGGACTTCCGTTGAAATGAAAGATGGTAACATTTCTTATTTCTCTTTGTAAGCAGCAACAATTGGTCACACAGAGATCAGCTTTGCATAGTATTAAAAAAAAAATAAATCTATCCTATCCTAATTGATGAGTGACTATAGTGTTACTGGGTCAGCAACAGCACCAAAGCTACATAGCTCACTTTTTTGTTAAACTACAACAATCCCTTATCAAAACCACAGCATTCCCACTGACAAAATGCTTAAACAAACATACGTGTAATTCTGTACATGTCCAATAAAGCCCAGTTAGAAACTTACAGTCACACAAGACAGAACTTTAAAGCAATAGGAGGGCTTGAAAGTAATGTTTTTCCTCCAAAAGCACAGGATCAGCTGTCTTAGTGGAAGGGAGCCTCTGGGCAACGGATAGAGGAAGTATTAGACAAAACTTTTGATATCTATGCAGTTCTGATCCATCCATCCATCAATAGTAACAATATGAGTCTTCACATGATCCTCACAATGCTGGTATAAATTTTAAAGCTTTATCATAAACTATAACAAATATCAAATGACTCAGCTGTGACCATGGCAGTATTTTCAAAGGAGAGCCAGTACCAGGCCAAGCACAACCACATTGTAACCTGTCATCCATTATATTATAACCATGTGCTGCTGGAAGGCCACCAGCTTTCCAGTTATCTGCAAGATCTAATAAACTATACAAGCCTCCTTTGCAAATGTAGGAGCTGTACTTAGTATAATAGGGCACAATTTATGAACTGCTTTGAGCAGGTGGAAAACAGCCTCCCCTCTTTCGCCATCCCCAGACAGCTGTAGAACAACTTGTACTGGCAAACTCTGAGGAATAGTTTTGTTTCAGCTGTAGTTCTTACAAAGCTAAATGTGAGAAAAACAAAAATGTGAAGCGTAGAGAACAGCCAGCATAGGCAGCATAAGGAAAGTGAATCAGTAATAACACTTTGTGTAGTTTCTCTCTAGACTAGTGCTAGGCAGGGAGAGGCAGAACACTCCCTGCCCCTCCCCGCCCCGAATCCAGGAAATAATATGGAAAAAGTCCTAGCCAGCAACAAAGGTTTCTGAGCTGATGTTCTGCGCAACATAGTACTAATGGATGGATGCAGAACCCCACAAGTTTCCTTCATTGCTTATACCCCATCATTAACTACAATGTTCCTCTTTTTAGCCTCTCTCACTCCCAAGTTTCTAGGTCCTCTAGATAGCTATAATCTTCTATTACTTGAGAAAGCTATTTCATCTGCCAGTTCTGGTCCACCGTGCACTAATGGTTTGGGTAACGGACTTTCTTTAATGCTTCAATGCTATTTATAAGTTACCCAAATTACAGGAAAGGCCTCCTTTCCAAAGCACTTTTTGTTGAGGCTACTGTCAATACACTCATTCAAGGTTTGGTAGCAAAAGTAGCTTCATTTTCAGTGCTGAAAGCAAATCTTTATTTCTCCTGCAGTGCAGTTCCAAAGTAAATGTAAATGTTAACATTCTGGCAAATTTAATTATTCACAATATCAAATGCTTTAGTGGTCATGAATTTCCTCTCCCTTCTCAAAGGATCTAGTTAGAATTTACACAAGAAAGTTATCCTTAAATAAACCAGGAAATAAAGCCTGAAGTTTGTCTTTAATAGACATAAAATCACACCTCAAGTCTTGAAATCTCTATTTACGTTAGCAAGTACCACAGCAGAACAGGAGCATATCTGCAAAAGACAACGATAGGTTTTGAGGACCTGCTATTCACACCACGGGCACTTCAGCTTAGGGGTGTGAGTACTGGGAGAACAGTGCTGTGGATTGTATCTTGTCTGGCCTTAAAGACTAAATACCAACAGTTCGAGGACATTACTTGCATTCCAGGAATATTTTCATTAAAGAGGAATTCAGTTTGTGATCTCCAAGAGGACTCCAAAATATAAACCGAAGTGTTACTAGAAGAGTTATCAATTCACTTAAAAAACCCATGTCTCATTCAAACCTATGTTTGAAAACATGCAAAACGACTCTCAACTACCAAACTTATTTAGACCATATGATACTCATCATAGAAATTGACAAGGAGATAGGCTCATAAATCAATTATCTGCAGTTTTGTAAGTACTCATTTTGTAATATTAATGGCCAAAAAGGTATACAAAAAACCCAATCCCATCTTTCACATGTATTTTGGTTCTAGACAGGCACATAATTGCAGATTTACTAAGACAGAACACACTTGAAACCAGAGTCCAGCTTATGTTTGAATGAGCTGTAACTATATCAAAAAAGGTTTCCTGAATTCCTCCTGCAGCATGCTAACATTCTAAGGCTGCCCAGACCACGTACGATCCATTTTACAGCCATCTAACCATTGTAACAAAATGCAAATACTTCAAAGAAGACTAGCAATTTAGTTTTCTGCATTTTATTTTTTCACCATCTCTTCTCATTCCATGTCTTTCCTTACTGTGCTAGCAGGGGCCTTCTGAGCCAGCTACTAATTTACAGAAAGCTTGGAGAAATTAATCCATCATTTTGACTGAAATTCCAATGTGAATTGGAAGTTATGAAGGACAAAAATGGACGTCTGAATAAGAAATCAAACTAGAAAAACCAAAGAGGCAGAAATTTTGTATTCACACATTTTAGGAGTAACAGATTACAGATAAATATCATCAACAGGAACACACAGCTCAGGTCTTCCTTTTACTCATGAACAAGAATTTGCAAATATCAGCATTTCATTGATGCAGTAATTGATCCAACTGCAGAACAGCATATATTAGAATAAAGTTGTAGTTAGTAATAATAACAATGGTTAATAAGAAGGGGAAAAACCATCTTGAAATTCTGGGGGTAAGGGGCAGGAAATCGCTATAAAACAGACTAAGTATTAAGCTGGTTAAGAAGCTGAAAGATGAGTCAGGGAGAAGAAAAAGAAATGCCCTGAGTGAGGAGATGAGGTAACAAAACATGGTAATGCAAGTCTAAGTGAGAGCAAACGAAACATGCTCAGCAGATGAAAAGGTACTAGAAAGAGCAGCCTGATAGACAAGGGCTAAACAAACAGAATGGCTGAACACACTGGGTCACACAAGACCAAGGAGAGACATCAAAGAACATTAAATAATACTAAATCAACATTATGAGTGATATGCCAATAGACACAAAGGAGATGACAAGTACAACTCGTAATGCATAATTAATAATTTTCCATATACAAATAGGACCGTAACTGTTGATAGAGCAAACAGTTCGCTTGTCAAAAGAGTTTTCGGTATTTTCTGATATACTTCTGCTGATAAAGCTTTCACCTTGAGGTAGAGGTTTTTGTTTATGAGAAAGCCATAAACAGTGATTAGAACTTCCTGATCAAGACTTTCCTTAAATAAATTATCCAAGACAATGGGAAACGCATTCATAACTACTGTTCCTCAATATTACTGTTAGTCTTATCAATATATCAACTTAAAAAAATGAAATTCTCATAGGGTCATGTCTATGCAATTTATCTTCCAAGCACTTGCACTGATTTACATCATAAGGATCTGGCCCCTCGTGTGTAAATAAGGTCTGTTCCACTACAGGTATATACATTCACAAGTATAAGCATTCTACAGCTCTCAGTTGTCGACAGGGACAAAACACATTACCTTTGTGTAAGAAATTACGGGTCTATGTTAAGATTGCCACATAGGTAGAAAGAGGATGCTAGAGATAATGATAGGAAATAAAGCCACAGACACTGCAAGAACATATTCAAGATTCAGATGCAGGATTATTAAAATATTTGGTATAAATTGCATATTAAGCATTTACAGCTCAGGAAAGCCAAGGTCTAGGGTCATATTAATTACTTAAATAAATCCATGAACCTTACCTCTTTCCATGTGGTCAGTGACAATCCAGAGTTCCTTTAAACTACACTTTTCAAAACTGTAAGTAATACTTTCAAATGTTCCAAAACAGCCACCCTCTTCAACACATTTCACACAGAGTCATGTAGGCAGAGATACTCGGAAACACTGTATACCCACAGATCTAACTACAAGTGACAGAAGAGACAGAACTAACCATCCTTTATAAACTTTGGCAATTTCCATTAGTTTCTCCATGTTTATTTTGAGAATAAATTCCCCTCACTGGTCTGACAATACATAATTAATTATATGTATTGATACTGAGTTTAGGCTACTACTCAAGTGTTCTCACATTAAATATTGCACAAGAATGTCAATTTTTTGATACTGTTATATCTGAAGGCAGCCAAAAAAGAACACGTTTTTAAACCCACCCTTGTCCACAGTTGTAGTTTGGGAAGTACAGAGTAAGCGAACTTTTATACAGAACAAGTCAGCCCGCTGCTCCATTTCTGTTACTAGCACAGCACTATCTTCCAGCCTATGTACTACTTTCAAAGTTTGTATGCATTCACTTCTTCAAGGCTTTCAAATTCTACTCTACTAACAACAAAATCTGCTTTCTTAAGGTTAGTAAACATACTGCATCACAAGCAGCAAAGCTTTCCTCTCTCGTACTGGGAATCATTCACACCATTATAACAGGTGGCTGCGTAGTGAGTGTCAAGCAAAGAAAAACTTACTTGTGTAACATCCCTTCTGCATTTTTATATAAGCACAAACCAAGCAGCACATACTGCTAGAGAACAGAATGATTTTTGTGTGTATCAGATTTTTCATATTCCTTTCTCAAGCATGATTTAAATATCTCATCCCTTCCCTCTCCCCCTTTGCTTACATGCCATCTGAACTTCAAACTCCAAATCCAACAAAAGAACAACCCACCAAATATTTATTTTATAGATACAAGTTTTATGAGTTTGGCTGAAAGCATGAGGTTCCAATTTGTCAGGTCTGCTACTCATGAAGCCTCAACTACAGCTCTTGCAAAGGAGACCGTGCTAAGCACTGAGAAGCAAACCCCAACTTGCCATGCAGCAGAGGACTATAAAACAGAGAAAGCTTCTATCAGGTTGGCCAAGAGAAAAGATACTAGCCAAACACACCTGTGTCATTAAACAAAGGCTTCTTCCACCAGACGCAATGTTTTCAGCTGGCTTGCAACCTGCACAGTGCTCAATGCACTGACCGCAGCAGCTCGTTGTGATTTATGACCGCAAACCAGAGGTCACTGAAGTTAAGTTATGGCTTGTTAGGCTCTAACACAGGTAGAGTTTCACTTGCAATAGTTGCCTCAGTTAAGAGCAAAGCAACCAACTGCACATGTACCCAAATAAATATTTTTGTACCTAGTTATCAACCTAGGTAATATAAAAATCAATAATGTCCATTATTAGCCTTCCTCAGTGTGCAGTACAATGGAAAATCCGGAGTGGGAAGTTTGATTGCCTCCTATTTCCCAGTACTAGGAGGGAGACTGTACGTGTTAAACTCCAAAAGAATGTAATAGTCCACAAAAACACCCTTGCAACTCCACTCAGGTTCCACGCCAGGGAGGAAAGACAGAAAAACCCCCCTCAGCTAGAAGGCTTTATGATGAGAGCAGGGCACAGGATGGTCTTCCTTCATTTCATGAACCTTCAAAGCACAACAGTGCCACCACTGACCAGTGTATATTATCTGCATTTCCCTGTCACATCCACATGCTTTCTCATGATCTCTTCCCTGCTGGTCCACAAGGAGGAAACCCTCCAGTGTTGGACCACCTTCCCCACACGCACCCCCTTCCCACAGCAGTAAGGTGCCACAAAAGGGATGGGAAAGCAAGTGAAGCATTAAAGGCAAACATTACAAATAGCACTGGTAGAAACATTTGTAGTCCCCACACTACAGCCAACTTCAAGAAACCCATTTTATAGAATCATAGAATGGTTAGGGTTGGAAAGGAAGAACAAAAGCAGATAGTTTTTTCCCTTTCAAAAAGAGAAAGGCACCAAGACATCCCACAATTTTTATCCAAGAACCTTGACAAGAAATCGTTTTTAAACTTAGTGTTGCATAACTACAAAAAAAAGTAATCCACTGAATTCAATTTATTTCAAATAAATATGTATTCTTCCTCCTCCACTGATTTTTTTTTTTTCTATTTCAATATGAAAAGAAAGTTTCAGAAGATCAGGTTTGGAAAGAATATTAAATTAAATACCTGTTGTGTCATTTTTCAAGAAAAGCAATTAAATGGGACTGGATAAAACAAAACAAACCCAAAACTAAACCAAAAAAAGAGAGTGAACTGAGGCAGGGAAGAAAAGCAGCAAACCCTAGATTTCAACCAGTCATGTAATCTTATGTACCACTTCCAACAGAAACAGAATTAAATGAAACTAAAGGAATAATAAAAATTTGTAAGAAGATAAGGCTGCTTACAAATTCTAGTGAAACAGATAATCCTTTCATCTCCATCTGACCTAAGCTTCCAATTAAAGCAGAAGGAGGGAGAAACTAGCTGGCCTAACAGTGTTGTTAAAGGTTAAACACTTAAGAGGGTTTGAGTCACTATACAAGATAAAAGGACACAAAACTCACGTACACATATATGCAAAAAAAGATACACAAATGAAATATGATTCCTGTGAATTACAAAAGCACCACAGCCCTGACCACACTCTTCATAAGTCAGTCTTGTCATTCTTATATCTATTTTTCTCTCTGGAAAGTTAAACTCTAGGTACCTAAAAGTATCAAACTATACAATACATTATAGCTTGTAGAAAAACAAAATTAAAAAAAAAAAAAAGAAAGAAAAAGAAATTACCACAATTGCTCTCTCCTAGCCAAGTGGTTGGATTTCACTGGAGTACACAACTGAAAATGTCACATTGCACACACAGGATTTTTAGAGTGAGACATACCCCTCCAGACTAGTATTTGGATTATGGTAAATCCTACATATGGATTAGGAGACTTTGGCTTGTCACATGACAGTACAAAGGACAAAGATGTCTTGTGCCCAGCAGCCAAACCATGCAAAAACAGATGATAAGAATGAGTGGATGGACTGGAAACACAAAGAAACAAATTGTAGGAAGTAGTGCTAATGAGACTGAAGTCTCATTTCCTTTTTTTCCCCCTGTATACATCAGAGCAAAGTAAAGTTTTCAGAAGAGACCTGAGGAGAATGGTGAAGTAGTTTTGCCAAGATTAAAGTGAGAGCTCCTACCTGTGTTAGGGAGGAACAAGGGAGAAAGCAAAAAGACGCTTTTTAGAGTCTCTATCTGATAGGAAAGTCTAATGTGGACAGCACATGGCCCAGGTGGAGGTAGGAGGCAAGCCCTCATTGCTGACTAGAACGGGGAGACTGTGAGAGACAAGAATACGTTTCAGTGGGGAGTCAGTGGGGAGAACAGGAGTGGAAGGAAGAATAAAGGGAACACAGTCATACTCATACGCACAGGAGCTGTCAGCACAGGAAAGCCACACTTGTGAAAGCCAGAGAAAAATCATGTTACGCTAAACTGAGACTAGAAAAGAAGGAACGGTGTTTGCCTGTTAAAACAATTATGTTGTAATGTTATATGACAGCATGAAAACGGCCATACCTCACAGAAAGTACGTCAAAGCTCTGCAAGACTCAGGATTTTTCTTTCTCTCTCTCTTTTTTTTTTTTTTGGTAGTAATGTCCTCACATTCAGAATTTGTAAGGAGAAGCTGACACTGTGTCTAGGAAGGACTGCGAACGGAGAAGAAAATGGTTTCAAGAACATGAAGTTTGATTTATTAGCTTAATGAAGGCTTACCGTGCAATACAGGAATTACATGCAAGACCATACTGCAAAAAACCACTCATTTGCAATTTTTATTATTAAATAAAAAGGCTATGTTACTACCCACATTTAATCGCTATGACTATCATGGAACAAGAACAAATTGTGAATTCTCTGCCAACACCAACATTTTCCTTTACTGCAGAAGTGAGCCTTAAATGGAAGTAACACACAAGGAAAAATAAGGGGGGGTTTTGTCAGTCATGCCAGATGACTGTCAACAAAAAATGTCCATAATTTGTTAACAGACTATAAAATATTTTTTCCTCTCAGTTTCAAATAATAGATTTCTCAGAAGTGCAACTATGGAAGTGTTTTCAAAAGGGTTCTTTTTTCATTTATCATTAAGAAACTTTAAAGAACAGAAGGTCCTTTTCCTGGATTTTAATCCATCAAATACGTTAAAGAATCCCACAGAAATATTTCACTTTATGCAAAGTACTGTCTTTCAAAGTTTTTTTGTTTCTACCCTTTAGCCCATAACAGTAGGATTCCTTATAATTAACTGAGAACTATAAGGCAAGCCCTAAAGAAAAAAGATTCCCTTTAATTATGGCAACTGTCAACAGCACAGCAAAAATAATGAATTTTAAAGAAGATGCAATCAATAAAGATGCAAAAAGGTGTCTTAACGAGATTTAGGAACAAGCCCAAATACAGGACTCCCACTGCACTTAATGAGACACTCCTGAGTACCCCTGTAGGTGTCTGAACACCTTCTACAAATCAGACTCTAAGGATACGCCTGAGCATACTTCGCACCTGTAGTCCTCATCCACGTCAACTTGGTATTGTGGGCTTTTGGCACCTTTAAAGAAGCCTACACATTTAAGTCACTTCTGATTATCTCCATCTGTGCACATTTCTTCTCGTGTAAAAGTATCTCATCTCTGTTTATAGTTTAAACCACAAGCCTAGACCTTGGGCTTACACATGGAGACAGGAATACTAACATCAATTTATAAAAGAGTAGGTGTGAGCACTGAATTCTTCAATTACAGCTTTTTTCTTTTTTTTCCCTGTCTGTCTTAATGTGCTAAAGGGAAAAAAAAAAAGTTAAAATTTCTTTAGGATCTAGTATAATTGCTGCATTTGGAAAGTCAACTTAAATCACAGCTGTAACTCAAGAATTCATAAGAACAAGAAAACTTTTCTTGATATTTGAGAATTGCTACTAAAAGTCAACTTTTCAACTACTTCTTGTGATTTGCTTAAACACTGAAAAACTGAGGGGACCTACATTTTATGCTTTACATATTCACAATTGTCCTCATAACAAGAAATCATAGCTTACTGCTCTGCTTTTTACATTGTATCAGTTTTCTGAGTTTAGGATATTTTTAATAGCCATATATTTTATTTTTATAGGGTTTTATATGTTATTAATATAACTACATTCATAGTATATATGCATACATCTATAAATACAAATGCAAAATCCCAAATGAATGAAGAAGAATCTGAGGAGAAAGGAAACATATATGTGATGAAAGTAACAGGAAGTCATCTTCCATCACTTGTCTTTTGAGAGGGTGGTCAAAAGCTGTTTAATTTTGGTATTCAGGAAAACTCTATTAGTTCAAGGACTATCTATTCCCATAAAAAGTATATATTTAGTAAATTCTTTCTTGGCATCATGTTCAGAACATTCACATTAACAGATGGAATAAAAATGTGGCTCATAGGCAGGACAGGCTGACCTTTTAGGACAGGACTCATTTAACCTACGGGCAGACAGGACAGCATACTCTAGGAACACTGCAAATTTCTGTCACTAGTTAGTTCAGTAAAAATGTGTCTGGGTCAGTCTCTCAAACCTGAAGACCTAACAGTATTATAACTTCCTCAAATCCTGCAGGCTCCTAATGAATTCAATAATACATATATGTATATATTACTGCCAGGACCTCTTCAGCAAAATGCTAGTAACCTGTCCCTGCGGGAGAATTTGCTGCTATTTCTACAGTTAACATTATTGAGAAATTTGGCCTTCCTCAAAACAGGACAAGATTAATGAAGATCCTGCAGGGGCTGCACCAGGCAGACACTGCTGTTGGTTTTCTTGAAACTCATTAGCATTGCGCAGCTGATGCCACACAGTGACAATGACAGCCCCAAGGGATCTGACAAACACAGGTTGCAGTCAAGGTAAGAAGAAAGAGATTACAAGACAAACCTTAAAAAATATTCCACCCCTTGCAAACTGAAGCAGATTTAGTTAACAGTAGAAGCAGATTAATTTTTCCTTCACTGAAAGAATTGTCAAGCACTGGAACAGGCTGCCCAGGGAGTGGTTGAGTCACCATCCCTGGAGGTATTTAAAAGACACGTAGATGTGGCGCTTAGGGATGTGGCTTCGTGGTGGACTTGGTAGTCTCAGGTTAATGGTTGGACTTGATGATCTTGAGGGTCTTTTCCAATCTAAGTGATTCTGCGATCCTCCTGGTGAGTTCTCTGACAGGTGTGCTTCTGAGGGATGCGTGTCACAGTGAGCCTCCAGAGAAACTCTACCAAGTTTAGCTTTCTTTAGAGTTGCCAGAGAATCAGAAGTGAAGAGATTACTTGACTACTTGCATGGTCAATGAAGGAGGCTATTTTCACTTTGAAGAAGTTGTTAAGAGCTCCTGATTACTTCAAGAGGACACAGTCCTACCCACCCTGTTTAGATACAAATTCTAGTCTGTATGCCCAGTGTATTAGCTAGCCATACACTCTTGGTAAGTAACTGCACAATGCTATTATCCCTTACCGCCACCAGTCCATATAAATAGGGCAGTCACAGCCTTACAGGTTAGCGTGAGGACTCAGGACTCATGGGTGCTTCCTGTTGAACTCCAACCAACACACGCTGTGATCACAGTAGGCCAGTCGTACTTTTCTGGTTCAAGAAACTAGCAGACTGATTATCTCACTAATATGAAAGCTAAACTCAACTACTCTGGTGCATTCCATCAAAGGATATAAAACAAAACTAGAAAGCTACCCAGAAGTGCAAAACATTATTTTGAAAGTACACAGATTTATTGTTGGAATTATGTATATCCACACCTGATTTCTGTAATGTTAAAAATTAATCTGTTCTTTTTCCAATAATTCATTTGATCTTGAACAGGGAATTATCAATGCTGGGTATTCAGGGACAGGAAGAAAGAAAAAGCAGTATAGCTGGTAGCAAGTAATAGCCTCAGTCCAAAACAGAGGCTTGTCTAAGAAAAAGGATTATGCCATTAAAAAAAAAGAAAAAAGCCTTGCAACAATTCAACAATTTAAGAAGGAATAACTTCCATCATTCAGAAATCCGTCTTAATGATGCTTCTCAACTTAAAAAGTGCACTTGTTTACAGTACTGAGAAAATAAAGACTACTATAAAAATCATCTCCACTCACACAGTTTCTTTGTTAAGTAATGAAAATAGCAGACAGTTTCATTTAGGAAAATAAAACATAATACATTGAGTGATTACTCTGATAGCACTTAAGAACCCACCACCGAATGCACTTCAGTCTCTTTTTATAAAATATCATTAGCAATGTACTACTTTGCAGCAGTAGAAGAAAAAGTATGCCCCAAAAGCAGTATCCCTCTCTACATTTATTTTCAGCATTATGCCTGATCTCATCATCCTTTAACTGCTACTGCAATGTCTGGTAATGACCTATTGTTATAGCCTTGCAGAGTGACTGAGCAAGTTTTTTTTTTCTTCTTTAATAAGATCAGAAAGAAATTCTCTATTTTCAGCTTTTCTAAAACTCATTCATTTGGCTGAACATGGACAAAGTGCTTCCCATCAGAAAAACTGTGATTGTTTTCAAACACCTGTTAAGCCGTAATTTACATAAAAGTAAGATCATTTTTGACAGTGTAGGACTTAGTATCCAGTTTTTAAAATGGCAGTTGGCATTTCACTCCCCTTGCCCCTTTTAAGTATTAACTGTAGGTTAAGGCAACTAATTTTGACAGACTTGAAAACCACTCAAACCTTAACACTTCAAACCAGCCACACCATCCAAAATCATTTACGTGAACATGGATGTTCTAGAAGTATCCATAAATATTGAAGAGGCAATTTAGTTAATATTCCTGCTTGCATTCCATCATCTGTGAAAAAACAAATACTATTCTTAACATTGGAATGGTACTGAAATACACTACAACATGAAATGTTAAGCACAAAATGACTCAGGGTTTGAGGACAATTTACAGTTTTACCTGTGTTGTTAATTGTGAAGTTGTTTCAAACAACAATAGGTACTTTAATGCTGCTCACACTTATTTGAAGAACTATATTGTTACTACCATAAGCTTACATTTGCCCATCTCAAAAGCCTTGATTTGCTATAAGTGAAATATTTTTAACACAACTGTAAATACCAAGGAAAAGCATCAGTATTAGTCTATATTTAACTATACTCAGTTAGTAACACCAGCAGCAGTCAGCGTCAACCCAAGCAAGAATATACACATTGGAGACACAGACCAAGCTACCAAGTTGGCATACTGTACGGACTTTTACAGACTTATTGATTTATTCTTTGAAGTTTTAGTAAGTTTCATATTTCAAGTATCTATTCCAAGCATCTTATTTAGCTTACACACAGTTGGCTTTTACTAACAACCTATAAGATAGAGAATTGTGGAGCCAATACCACAATTCTTGCAATTTTTTTTTGCAAGCAACAAGCACTCTTTCATCTACACAAGTTCTACCAAGCATCAGATCCTAGTAAATGTACTACGGCCGTAAACCTTTGCTGCATTTAGCCAAGTAAAAGATACAAGTCTTTTGAAATTGCTTTGAAAGAACTGTATCCCAAGTATGAAAGATAGTTATAGACACTACTCCACTCAACAGCTTTCCAAAATTACAGTATTTTATCAACAAAATTTTATGCAGGTTACTACAAAGCCCATTCTGTTTCCCAGTCACAGAATACATTACACAGAACCATTAAGCAAGTGTGTGAAAAGCATCTACTTTCATCCTAAGCAATGAAATACAAGTTTGGTCAATTCTCGTATTTAAGCTTGGGTGTACTGTATTCTGTTGTTGCCTAATCTCAGGTCCCTTTCTAAACAGCAATCTTCCCATTGACTTTTTTCAATAGTACCTTCTTTCAGGTACCTTCATCCTCAAAGGAGGATTCTGGTTTTTTGGGTGTTGCCTTGTAAGACTTCAAAATTCTGCTTTAAAATGTCTTTTCTCATACAACTATGCACTCTTCAGGAATATGCTGCAAATGAGTAGAACTTGACTAGCCGCTCATAAAACAGACAGAAGTCTTCCCTAGTGTAATGAATGTGCTTAATCCCATGCATCCACATATAAATTAAGTCAAAACTATTCCCATAAACAGCATCCTTTTGAAGTCTCACAATCTGAGGTGTGTGATTAAAAACCAAATAAAATTATCCAAGCAAGTTGGGTATCTAGGCAGCATAGCCTCTTTCCATGGGAACACTTCCAGGATATCTAAACCAGGTAAGTAAAGAGCAGAAAGCCGAAGCTCTGTGTGATTTATGCAATAATCAGACCGACCTCATACAGATAATTAAATAAGCTTGCCAAATCTCTACAGCTTCAGCTTTTTCAGATTTAGAAAACTTTCAAGTATTTGCAGAACTTGATTAATTTGTGTACTTATTTCTGTACTGTGGGAGCAAATAAAAACCACAAATGATATACAGAAACTGGAGAGGAAAGAGTTATGAAAAGGCGATAATAAGCAAGTAGACATGGACAGTTGCTAAGGCAGTTCTGAATGACCGAAGGAGGCACAGAAAGCCTCAGTGAGAGATAACGCTCCATCTACCCCAACAGCTGTTTGACGAGTGGTAGCTCAATCAGTTTCATCCCTGAAAACACCATCAATAACTCTCTAGATTTGGTGTGGAAGGCAACAAGGGAAAAAAAAAAAACCCAAACAAAAAACGCCACACTGATCTGCAAAACTGCAAAATTTTTCTTGACTTGTGTGGGAGAACTCTTGAGAGTTAGTTGCTCTCTTTCACTGTTAACACTGCCCACAGAACTGAGGCCTTTTCTGCTTTCAGGAGACAAGAGCACAATTATAACTGTGTGTGTTAGGATGCAGGGATGTCACGCAAGGCATGACATCACCCATGTGAATGTGACATCCTCCTACTCCCCTCCCTTTCATTTCAGCCCCCATTACCAATGAAATGAAGACCTCACCAAGCCATCACGGGAATTTTCTGTGTAATGGCAGCAGAAGAGGTTTCAGTACACAAAGTATTGCAAGGGCTCTTTTGAGGCAATAAATCTTGGGGTGGGGGAAGCACACAGAAATTTACATCAAGCTTGGTTCAATATATGCCCTTTCACTAAAAAGGGCAAAACCTATTAATATTAGCATGACAAACCAGCAGCAAAAACCACACAGTTTGAGCAATATTTTCAATACAACACAGTACTACTCCTACACGTTACACTTTCAGTGCAAATTCTCATTTCTCCACCTCGCTTTGGCTTCTCTTCCCATCAAGAGCCATACAACAAAAAGGAAAGAAAACAGTACATAAGCTACAATCCTACATATAACATTCCAACATTCAAGCCACAATGGCCTTTATTTTCCTACTTCTTCACACTTTTTACAAAGTTTAATAAAAATTCACAAAGGTGACCTCATACATAGGACGGGTAAGCATTTTGGGCTCAGTCTGTAGAAACAGGTGACAAAATGCTTACCTTCCAAATTAACACACCCACAACAGATGGCAACCCCATACTAAGTGTGGAACTGAAGAACAAGGTTCTCTCTGCCATACGTTACCCGCACATGAAAGCAACTGCTAACAAGGAGAAAACATCTGGAAGATAGCATTAATATATGGAATACAGTTGTTGAGTAAGCAAACGGAACTGTGAATTTGCATTTGTTAGTTTATCTACAGTCTGGCTGTTATGCAAAGAGCAGCAAGGCAGCATAAGAAAAATCCAGAAGGAAAGACTCAAAACATTTTTGAGGCAATGTGTACACAATACTTTTCCATAGCTCTTTTAGAGTGTGTGCAAAATTAACAACTTAAATGGAAGATTTTCCTTTTGTTTAAGCATTAAAGAAAAATAGCACTTTTTAAACACATGCACACAGAAAATCACTATGTAGAAGAGAGCCACAGCACAAGACAGATTGAAATAAGCAAAAAACCTTTTGCTTTTTCTGTACACTTTCCAGTTGTCATTCTAAAACAAAACAGGAAGAATTTAAGGACCTGTCAGTTTTCAGATGAAAACCCTACTCCTAAACAGGATTAACTGGTAACCTAAAAATATCAACCAGTAATCTCCAAAAGTCATAAGCTCATGTACCCCACAAAGTCCTATACCAATCACTAACTGAACGAAATTAGGTCAGAATCCAAATCAGATCACACTAGAGTAGCATCAATCTTCTTATTTCAGAGCTGTCACATTTTAAATCTTTCATACAGTTTCCACATAAATTATTAAAAACAGAGGAGATCTTTCTTTGAACAGAGACTAACCAAAAGTGACATTCCAGTTTAATATTACAGTTTTTAAAAGGCATCTTTAAAAGTTTATCTTCAGTCACTTAAGACATACATCTCTAAATGTGCCCCCTGTCAAGCAAACAAACAAAAGCTATCTACCAGACTGCTTTAGGGTTTTCTCAAAATGATCTGGGATCTGGTGACAGTACTTCTAACACTGTAACATGACAATTTCTTTCTTGACCAAATTCTGTGCCTTATTTCTAGCAGATTGACATACCCCACTCACAAAACCAGAGAAGCTACTCCAATTTCAATTCTGCACATCTATAGTCTCATCTCACAGATGAGCAGCACACTGGAACTTGAGAGATGTATTATGACTCAGCCACTGGCCTGCTATCCCTGTACATTCCCACACCTTACTTACTACATAGAAAATATAAAAGCCAGCATATAATATCCCTAAATCTTTGAAATCTATTGCTGTAAACCATACAAAAATCATTGATACCTGTAGGGCTGTGGCAATTGGAGCTGGCATGTACGTATCACGAGATTTGGACCCTTAATCTGTTAAAATAAATCACTGTGAAGTTTTAGCCTTAAAGAGTTCTGTTCAACCTAACTGGAATTTACAACAGCATATATCCTGTTCAAAATCTTCCAGTGTCATTTACCAACAGACACATTATCTGTTTATTATCACAACCTGCTATTGTAAAGGACTGAGACTTCTTATATTACCAAGTGACAAAATCTTACCATAATATCAAGTGATTGATCAATTGGTCAAATGATTGATGCAAGTCATTTTCTATACGATGGCCTAGTTTCCTTTTCACAATCCCAACAGCCTTCTGAGATGCAGTCTCTAGTATCTTACCTACACTTAAAGTATTTGAGCATATTACAATAATTTGCATCTGAAAATCATCAGCTGCACTACTAAAGTGACCACTTCAGCTTCCAGTGTTGAGCTCTACATCTTGACTGACTGCCATTTGAGCAAAGAACACAAAGATTCAATGAAAGCATCTCATTGGCACTGTGTTCCCAGAAGTGGCATCACTGGCTTATTGACAATTATCTCCATTGCATCTATTTCTTTTAAACTTGGTACAGTACATTGACTGACACTGCTTACAAGAGGCAGGTAGTAGCTACAACCAGAAAAAAGTTTCAGCTACAGCTTTTAGATATAGGCTGTCTCTTTCCATAATGAGAAGCAGCATGCTATCCACATGCTATGACATCTTCAACCATAAAATTCACACTTTATCCACAAACTTGACACCAAAACCAAGCCAACTGGATAACTAATGACAGCAAGATACTTTAACACTCTTATTTTGACTAATTTTAGGGTGATATTTATGAGCTGCAATAAGCTATATGAACTCGTAGCATAAACCTACTTAATACATAATGAACTAGAGGGCAAAATAAGTGGTTTGACTGCTAATTAAACAATACTTCAATTTTTTGCCATGCAGAATAGATCTCTTATTAACTATAATATTTTTTACTTGTTACATAACAAGTTTCTGTCTATCCCTGAGTTACAATAACAATCACAAGTCTACAGACTGGCAATCCCTTTGGCAAGGGACATTTATTGACACCAGTTCAAGAAAATACAGAAAATGTCATGAGAAAAGCCAAACAAAATCTTCACTTCTCACAGAGATCAAAAAAACCCAGCAAAAACCCACCAAACCCTGCCCAACAATTTAACCAGTGGCTAGTGCCTCATTTTTGCCAGCAGACAAAAGCTCCCTTTCCCATGTGCTCTGAGCCCATCAAACTGAAGTACTGTCAGCATAACCTGCAACATGAACAAATGCTCTGTAAACATGGGGTGCAACCAGGACAGTCCCCTTCTCCTGTTTGGGTCAATATTAGTCGTGCCAACCACATTGAACAAGGAGGGTTTTTTTTTTTATCTTGTTCTGGTTTTTTCTCCCTGTGATCGATCAGCTTGCTTGCAATGAAACATTTCTGCTCATTTCAGCAGCAGTCCTCAGTCAATCTGGATCAAGAGAAATCCAGATATCTTCTCAGGAAACCATACTCACAGGCATACATCACACTGCTGAACTCTGAGCATGCTGACAAAACAATCTTGCATATTCTTTTTACAGGCAACAGAGAGAAATCTTCTGAGTTCTCTTCATACCACAATCTAGTAATGCTGCATAAAACCCAATCAAAACAAGGACTGCTGTGAAGATACCATAATTATCTTCATGCTCCCTCATGACAGCGTATTGTAGACGTGAGAGGATAAAGCAAATAGCAAAAACAGCCAACACCATCTCATCTTGAACACAAGGAACAGTGAAGAGCTGTGTGACCCAGCTTACACAGCCTGGCATGGAAACCAGACATATGAGGACTTCCTCCTAGCAAGGTTGACTGACAGACAAGCTTGCCAGGATAGTTAAACTTTCTTGCTGCCACGGCTACACTCCTGCCTGGCTTTTCACTTGTCTTCAAAAACTAGAGGTGAAGTTCCACAGAAAGAGTTAAACTTACCTCTTTTCCTCTTCTCTCCTCACCTCCCCTGAGGCTACATATTAATCATAAAAGCTTAGGCAACTACACAAGCTGTCAACAAGAGACGGGCAGGAGTACAATTAAAAAAAACCTCACTAATGTAAAACTCAAATTGCAGGCAGGCAATTGAACGTGGTATTCCAGGGTTGATTTCAATAAAAGCAAGGTTGCAAGAGCATCATGTTACAATCTAAACCTTAAGCACAAGTTTCTTTAGACACAGATATCAAAACTTTCATGTACTAATGCAGTAAAAGAAAGCAGACGAAAGCTCCACCTGAAATATGACTGTTCTAGTAATCATCTAACCTTTGTTCACTGTTAAAGGCTTGACCTGTATTGTGAATGTTTATAATGTTATAAAGCATTAGGCCTCCATGACTTGCCCGCCTCCTCATTTTGAAATGGGTACCAACACTGATGTTTCTCTTCAAAGAGGGAAGAAACTTCTAAAATATCTTGACAGCTTAACCCAAATGAATATTCTTCAATAGGACTTTTTACAGACCTCTTCCTTTAAGTTCCAGAACAGTACAGATCTCATGATCCTGGAGCTACTACTTATGGGTTTATCCTTGAAGACAGTACTGCCTGTGACACAGCAACTGACTGGGATAACTCTAAAACAACCCTAACATTTCTCAGCAGTTACATTATATCTGCTATGAATCAAAGCAGGTTTACTAATGCTAATGTCTGAATTATTATTTGACACAAAATCCACAGAATTTTGTTACCACAACTGCGAAGCATTAATTAGACCTTCACTACTCCAACAGCTTTCTGACCAGCAATTGAAATGAAAAAGCACTGCTTTTAAAAAGCATGGGTGCTCCTTACGAAGAGGTCAAATGAGCCAATTTATAAAGACCAGCTAATCAAGAATGTGCCAATATACTATGGACACCTTATCCTGAAAATACATTAATGGATGCCTGCCAGTCCTACTTGAAAGAAAGCTACTGTGCAAGTCATAATTAAGTCTTCCTGCTAATCACAAATACACAACTTCCTTAACTCTTGGAAATGCATATTCAGAATTTAGGATACATGACTCTTCTGCCAAGGCCAAAAACATCAGGAGTTCTAGAAAGGACTGAGATGAGTCTGAACATTTTAGAGGAGAATGTTCAAGGTATAACGAGCAAAAATCCACTAAGAACACAAGTCAAAGGGAGTTTCTACAACAGTGATAAATAATCAGTTAAAAAAAATCAGGTTAACATAGAGGAAAAAGTGCATACACATAAGGAAATAGGACAGGACAGAGGGAGAAAAAAGAAAACACTTGGCAGAATATCAAGATCTTTGGGTTGAAATCAGGAAACACATTTCCTTCATCATCCTCATTTCTCTTGAGCTGTTAATGACCTGCAATGTACTTTGCTCCTTTGTAGTACTGCTCTCTCAGAAACAATGTTTAAATTAACCAGGGTTTACCAAATGCTGTAAATACATAATCTAATCTTAGATACTTATTCCAAAATAAAGTTAGTGGGTAGCTAACGTTTAATGGGCAGTTAATATTAGTGGGTAGTTTTACTATCCTCACAATTAAGATCTAGAAAAAAGGGGGGGAAAAAAGGAGCTTTTTTCTGATTATAACAAACAATAGTGGAGTTTTGTCTCTGTATTTCTTTTAAGGTCATCATAATGGGCCATGACAAAGGAATTTTGATCACCTAGGTCAAAATCTGACGAATTGTAAATAAAGATCACAACTGCTTATATTTGAGCTGAAATACTTATGTTGAAAAAAAAGTATACGCCCACCATCTGGTGAACAGTAATTATAGAAATTAAAACCTCATTTCTGTGGCCTGCTTTTAACAATTTTTACTGATACAGTAATACTCAATCTTCTTAGGGAACATAATCTAAATTCATGCTGGTAAATGATCACAGGATGCCACACACTGTATGCCGTAAGCAGTTCATTAAGCTGGAAATCTTTAAAAACACTTGCTTGCTCCCTACTAATAACTAAAACAGTTTCTGTAGTTTTACGTCATGCCGTTAAATTTCATCCACAGTCAAGGCAAGTTAATTTCACACCTGCTGAGTGATATCCTGATGGATGGCACCACAGCAGGTCATTAATTTTCTTTCCTTTTGATTAATTTCACACCATACACTGGACATACTCTTGTGAGTTACGATGTCTGACCACAATGCTTAATTCCTGTAAAGGGCTAAATCTGTTTTTGACTGCTCGCCAAAATGCAAAGGACCCAGATGTGATACAAGTGAAAGGACGCTTCACTAGGCTTGGCAGTGAACTCGAACACTGCTACAGGTGTGGCAGGACACTCACTCAGGAGTGTATTTTCAGTGTATTGTTTTTGAGCACAGCCTTAAAGCAGAAATTCTGGATACTCCTTACTTTTTGAGGTATTCCTTACCAAAAATTCTGCAGCACCAGTAGAGCAGACAGCAGTAACACTAGTGAAACAACTGAGAAGTTAAAATTAGCCTTTTTTTTCCCAATAGAAACCTATCACTTAGTTTCTGACTTCATACTTAACAAGCTATAAAGGTTTACTAAGACTACCATATCTCCTGTTGTCAAATAAAAATCAAGATTACACAGAGTGAAAGAAGGGGAAGGAAAAGGTAACGTTCAAAGGTGACAATAGCAGCCACTGTTGCCACCACAGCACAAGGGGAAGTTGCGGGTCATTTTGTCCCTCCGCAGTCAGTGAAGACAGCTGGGGCCCTTGGAGGCCTCGAGACCCACAGGAGAGGGTCCAGCCACACCAGACAGCTGAGTCAAGCCAACAGCTCACAGCTAGGGAACACGCTAGTCTCACTCCACACTTCTCATCCCACTGCTCCAAGCCACTCACTCTCACATCCTCCTTTGTGCTAGATGTGCCAAATCAACAGATCCCTCCATGAGTTGATTCAGATCATGAAAACAAAAGAAGCTTTTTTCTTACATTAGCTTTCTGCTTGTTTTGCAAACCAAGCTGTCTAACAGATGGGTCAGGTGCATATCAGAGCTATCAAAAATGAAAAGGAGAAATTGTATCTTTTGGTAGCAAAGAGCTATTTATCTTTAGCCCTTCTTTCCCTTTAAGGGAGTGATTCAAAGCAGCAGCCGCAAAAGCCTCATCCTCTGTATTGACTATGGGAGGACCTGACCTTCCTAAACTCAAATTACTGTGTGCTTTTATCCCTTCTCTTCCTTTTCTCCACACTCCCCAATATTCTAGAGCACAGATAGTATTAAGGAACCATTAGCATTCATAACTCATTCAAAGCTCCATCTCTTTTGTTCCCAACACAGTATGAGCAAATTTTTAGTTTCTTCCTGACGATGAAGATTAATTTAGGAAACAAAAACATGCTTACCAGCAGCCATTTGTCATAACAGAAGCGAATGCAGTGAAGTCAAAAAGAGTGGAGAGAGTGAAGTGGGAAATGCTTTCATGATTTGATAAATGTAAATCACACAGCACACATGATTCAGTATGCACGGCTTAAATTTCTGAGTGTGACAGGCTGAGGCCAGGAAGACATGAGCTATTCTGGATCCATTCTGTGCCAGCAGCCTTCTCCGACCACAAGTCATTGTCTCCTCACATCTGCCCATGGAACTACCTGAGTGTTCCCCAGGCATTTCAATTAAAATGACTTGGGCAACAAGTAATTTGCTATTTCAACTACAAAGCTGGCCTGGCTACTTTGATTAGCATAGTTCAGACAGTATAAACTGGCCCTTCCATCAGGCACGCGGGAACCTTTTCTGCCATCTTTCTGTTGTCCTCTTCTGGTTCAGCATACTGACATCATGACTTACTATCAAGTACTTGATCAAAGACTCTGCATAAAGCCTGAAGAGATGTTCATTTGATGTGCATTATAATGTTTACCAAAATGCAGTTTTCAGCATGAACTGAAAAATTTTACTGTCAACTCCTATAAAGAATTTAAATACAGGATGAACTAGAAGCTGGATTAACTGGACTTAGCTGCTGAATGGAAAGTCAAAGTAAATTATCTCAATCATCAGAAGTTGCAAGCTGGATTTTTTGGACACAACTCCCATTGCTGGCAACCAATTATGCCAGTTCTGACAGAGTATCAAAGGAAGAGCTACACTTTGAAAATTATTTACAGCAGTATGTACTTTTTCCTCATTGCAGGGTTCCCATTATGAATGGGAAAGCGAACATTTCAGTCCTTTCCCCAGTTTCCCAAAACACGGTACAAAAAAGAGTTTGAGCGATAACGAAGATTTTGACATCTACATTTTCAGATGTCTAGAGGACACCTAGGTGTCCTTCCCTTTATATCTCTCAGTTCTAAAGGGCTGCTGAAGAAGCCATTCCCTTTCTACCTAAAATCTCTCTGTAGCTGTTATCTCCCAGGCCGCCTTCTCCTACAGAACCATGTAATCACTCTCCTCTTTCCTCAGTCTGGCCTTCTTCAGATTCTTCCAGCTGGTGCTTTAGAAAAAAACCCAAACAAACATCAACCAAAAATCTATAGCTAAGCCACACAGGTCATGGGCCCTCACACTCATTAATTTCCTCTCCCTCCCTGAAAAGGGTGGTATTTTCAAGGAAGATAAACGTAACCTTCCTGTATATAATTTGAAACTAGAAAACAAAAAGAACTCCAACTCTCAGGCAGGATCTTAAGATGTTTCTTCTCCATCTCACACAAATAATAAAGATTTAAGGTGAAATTTCCCTAAAGTGCATAGATTAATGCTTACAAATTCCCTTTAATTGTTATAACAATTTGTAAACTAAAGACAAAGCGCAATAAAGAATGAATTTTAAATTGCTATATGTTTGCATATATTCATTGTGCATGTCACCATAAGTCAGGCAGAATCTCTGAAGGTAAATCTCAAGAAGTGATTACCACTGAAGCAACGTAACGGAGAATACAGTAGATAAGGGATATGTTTAGCTTCATCCTATCTTTGTCCCTAGAGGAAAGCGTTCCTTCTAGTGTGCAGAGTACAAAAAAACCACTTCATTTAGCATGTTAAAAAAAAAGCCTAGAAAATTAAGGCATGTTTTTCCCCAACACTGATGACCCACTTCAAACAGTCTTATATAACCAAAAAATTAGATTATATTTGCCTTCCCATGGATTTAATCTTATGTTTTTCAGTCTGAACCACATCAGAGGGCTATTTTCCTCACCTGCCTACAACAGTTTTCTGAACTTTCTCAGTTTAAGTAATTCTGTCCCTCTCCGTCTTTTCAAATCAATTTAAAAAAAGAAGAGACAAATCTGGTGAGTTAATTTTGCACTTGGCTGAACAGTACAAGGATTATATAATCTGAAGCTACGTAGCTATGTTTAATACCTGTTACCCTCTTCTCAAGTTTTCACCAGTGCTGGAATTTCACCATAAACGCTCTTTGGCATGTTCTCAAGCATGCACATTGAGCTTTCCTCCCTCCAGTGCTGGGAACACAAGTCAGTTCTTAGAAAACACACATACACTGAAGCATGGTCATTAAATGAAATTATTTTCTAAAAACAAGCAGAAATGGATCCACTTCAGTAAGCATTCTCTAAAAGGGCACATAAAACACATTATAAGCAATACAAATGTAAGCATCAAGGCTGCCTTCCTCCTTCCCCCCAACATCATAAAAAAAGCTCTAAAAATGACCTCCAGTTATGACAAGTGGTGGCATTGACAGCTGAAGATCAGCTGCTATAATCTAGATAACATCTTTTCACTGTAGTTGCATCCTAAACTCTTAACTGACATCTACAGTAGGACACATCCTACTGCAAACCTCTCTAGCGTCCTAAATCCAAGCAGTTTCCAGAACCAGAAAGGAAATTCAATAGGCATATTGTCCATCTCTAGAATGGTGACAGTGAAAAACTTTGCAGTTTGAGCTAACAAGGGAAAGTTAGGAGACTTCTCAGGACAAATACAACAATAGAAGGCTTGTCTCAAAAAGAACTTCTATTAGTAGCAGGGATGACATTTGGCTGCAGTATACCATACTCTCTACCTAATGGTTAATTAGAGGAAGAGCTCTTACAGCAGACACTTTGTATCAAAGGTGCAAGTCCAGCACAATTATTTCTGCTTGCTGATTTTCTTCTGGACCAGGGCAGGTTTAGGATCCATTCTCCCAACCTGCATCAGGAAGCATCTTCCTAGAATCAAGTTAATGTTAGCTAGGTAAAGGCACAAGATGTGAAATAGGCCCACAACTCCAAGACATGAATACTTATCTATAAATATGTACCAAAAAAAAAAAAACCCAAAAAAACTTTTAGACAATCCATTTGAATATTATTACAATCCAGCAGTTATTATAAATGCATATAAGGCTGCCAAAAAGACAACTTACAGCTCTGAGCATAATTCAAATGGTCTTGAAACAGTTCTGTAGTACTAGCAGAGAGGAAAAGAGAAAACACTATACTGACACTACTGGAGATGAATGGATTTCTTCACCATTTAGTCATGGCTAATGAACAGAAGAAGATAGGCAGAGAGACAGAGGAACAGATTTTTAATGTTATGAAAATACTCAATTCCTATCTGCTCACTGGGGAAATGTGGTGGCAAATGCATCTTTAAAAGATAAGTTTGTACAAAAAGCCTTTCTCTCTTAAACTCCATATCACTGAGCTACGTTATTTATCTTTGTAACAGGCAGGATTTGACAGATAACCTGCAGATAACTATTCAAGGCATTATCTTACCACACTTCAACACCTAGTGCAGTCCATTTGCTTTGTAAGCTACAACACAAGGATCCAACATAACGATCCTACCACTGTACCATATCTTAGCCTACTGGCTTACACATGTGCTCCACTGCAGAAAGTAGATAAACCTCTGTCTGAGCCACTTGCATGCAGAGTGTCACAGTATCTCTAACTGGGGAGGGGTGCAGGGAACAAAACCCGACAGCAGTCAGTCGCTCAAGTTCATTAGGTCTGTTCTTAAAGGGATGTGTTCATACCAACAGCCTGCAAAAGAAAGAATGCATTTTTTCAACATTCCCCTCTGTATTTCAGAGGGATATGATATTTCTTTCAACAGCTTTGTATCACTCAACAGCTTCCAGGCTTTACTCCAACTTAGGCTGCTGTTTTAATGCTGAGAAAAGATGTATCCTACAGTTTGGACTCAGCACATGACTTGAGGTTTAAGTCTGAAAAGTGTTTTGGAAATCATCTCTATTCTCTTATAATACCTATTTCAGTCCAAGATCATTGTTGCATATAGTTATTTTGGCATATGACTTTTGAGTGGCTTTCATTTGTTTCCCAAAGCTGAGAAAATATCTGATCTTCAAGGCAGCTGAGCAACCAAGCTGTTTTTGGCATAGGTAAGGTTTCAGTTAACTCCTAACCTCTCTCCCATTAACTGGATTGTTCTTGCTCATCATACTAAGGTCTGCTTTACATTAAAGAGAGCAGTACCTGACTAGTTAAGTTAATGACTCCTTAAGAGCAACAACAACTTCAGATCTGGAACAACAGATCTTCACTACCTATCATCCTGTAGAACTCTTCAGAACTGGAAGAGCTTTTCCTTCATTTAGTTTAAAAAATAAAAAGCAAAGACAACTACTGCTTCACGGCTGTAAGTATCCAGCTGCTCTGACGTTCACATACCCCCACTAGACACCTAAAATCTGTATACAATGAAAGGTCAAAGAGGGACTCAAAAAAGTCAGCTTACAAAAGACGCAGCTTAATTACAAGAAGACAATAGCTAGCAAGGATTTACCAGAAATTTCAGAAGATAGTACTTAAAAAGTTATCTAAATTAAGATTTATTTGACGCCTTGCTCTGCTCCGCTTTCCTACATTCTAACAGACCACTGAGACAATTTAAAGTAGCAAACTTACACTTTCTCCATAATATTTACATTTGTTTATCCCAACTGGCTTTTCTGGGGGGTATAATGATAGCCTCAGAACAGCTTCTTATACAGACATTTAGAATAATCAAGCCAAATATGTTATTGCAATAGCATATTTAATACATTAGCAAAAATATGGAAGTCAGTTCTGGTGCAAAAAACCCCCAAGGAAAAAAATCTGCAGATCCAGACAAACTACAGGACACTCAGCAATTACTCACCTCTTTAATGTGCTACTTTCATTTTCTGTAGATTCAAAGCTGGTGCAACACAGGCACAGACTCAGACCTTCAGTAAAAATGGCCTCAATCATTACAGACAGTTGCTTGAGGTCAGTTGAAAAAGCCACATCAGAAAAAAGACAAGAAGGAGCATCTGTGTGAAAGAGTTATTGATGTGACAAACAAAAATATGCAAGATCAACTGGCCTTCTGAAGGCACGCAATGCTTGCTTGAAATAATCTGTTTTGATAATTCGGTGGTGAGCAATCCAAGAGAAAGGTTCTACCTCACCTTGTATGTACTATTAGCTGATTATTACAAAGACTCTGCACAACTGTGCATACACCATTCAGAGACTTTATCAACTTTGACTTCATTGTACAGAAAAAAAAAATCCATTCAAGTTTGTTGGGTGGGTGGGGCAGAATGAGGAGCTCTGTTTTAGTCCAATTATAGAAGTCAATGACTTCAGTAAACAAGGACATTTCCTAAATGATTTAGTAAAGAAACAAGTTACACAAACATGAGAAAGAATTTCAGAAGTATACTTTGCAGGATGTGAAGGAATACATGAGGTAAAGCTTAAGTGTAATGTATGTTAAAAAATTTCAAGTCATATGGTGAAATCTCATCCTTGAAGATGAGATGTTTGGAGAAAAAAAGGCAAAAGCCATTCAAAAGTCTGGATTAAGAAGGAGATTTTGCTTTTTTCCAAGCACATCAGAGGATACACAAAACACTTCTCACACTTAACTGAAATCCAACTTGACCAACAATAGAAATTAGAATTGAGAGATAGCTGAATTTCTACCACATCTGCTGAATAAGAGATTACGTTCACTAAAATCTTCACAGTCTAGTGGAAGGCTGTTTCCAGTGCTGAGCAGAACAGAAACTACATATGCTGCCTGCATAGCTCCTGAAGGTGAAATGAAAAAAGAGCACAACATGATTAGCCCTTCAGTCTTTCAGTATGTGGAACAGCAAAGACAGAGTTAATAGCAATAATTAAGTAGCAGTGACAAAGAAAACATGCTTCAAATTACATAAAATAGGGAAGGAAGGAAGCAGACACAAGCCAAGATGGAAAGAAAAGTATGACCAAAACCCTGAAATCTGTTACACAGTACTCTGGAAAATTTCTAACACTTCTCTCTATTTTTTTTAACAGTTTTACAACTCAAACACTGGTGTATGTGATATTCTAAATAAATTTTTATAAGGAAATAAAGACCTTAACACAGTAACAAACTGGCCAGCCATCAGCAGTGCACTCAGCCACGCACACGTGCCAAGTGACAACATATTAGCAAAAAAAAAAAAGTATGCTAATAACATTTGACACATCCTTCCTCCATTTGTCAAATACAAGGATGACAGAGTTGGTCAGTACAAAATAAACAATGAAAACGTTTTAACCCTACATTTTTGTGTCCTGGACAAACATTTTTATCCTGAGGAATAGGCTTGATCCCCATAGTATGCCAAAGGTGGACATGTTGAGCATGTTCCCAGGGTAATTTCTGCCAAACTACAATGCTGCATCAGCATCCTTTTAACTAAAAATTGTCATTTAATTTATTTAAATAATAAGGTGGGTGGCATATTTAAAAATACTTTGTAGCTAGTGGAAGGGCAAGAGTAAACCTTCATTAAAAAAATTCATAATACACATCCAAAATCAATAGCATGAAATCTGACTTGTACATCAGGGATTTATACAGTGAGAGGGATTTTTTTTTTTTAATTTAGATAAACATAAAAATATATATTGATAACACTTACATAGAGTAAGTCTTTTTGGGAAAAAAAACCCACATTAATTTGCTAGATAAAACTGGGGCCATTTGACCTACTGGGCAAAGCATTAACCAATATTAACTCCCTGTTAACCTAACATTTTAAGAAGTAATAAGAACACAATCTTCTAAACTAGGCTGATGTTCAAACACCCCAAGCCAGCACTGTCCTCACCAGCCTCCTTCCCCAGCCTATACAGCTAAAGGGTGAAGACAGCTTGGGAATGTTGTCATTCTGAAACATGAACAGCCAAATGTCAGAAAGCCATTTACAGCCACAACAGTTTGTCAGCCAGTTCACTGCACTGCCACATAAATGCACTGATAGGAAATGGGGAGAGATTGGTACGAGTGCAAGAGATCAGTACAAGGGCACAAATTTCATCTAACTGCAGTCTTGGTGGAGAGCAGGAAGACTAATGACAGTCCCATGTAAAAAGCACTAGTAAATGCTGGTGTTAATTCTCCTCTCATCAGAGCACAGAACATTTTATTAGCATAAGGTGCTACAGATTATCAAACAGCATTATAAAACTACTGAGTTACAGAGTATTCTAAACACCATATCCTGAAGTAACAGATTATCAACTGGGCAACAGAATTCAAGTTTGCCATATCCAATGGGAACAATACTGAAGGGTAGAAAAAGACTTGAGGTACAAACAACAGTCTGAATAGAGGCCAAGACAATAGTAACAAAACAGAGGACTAATAGTGGATAGGAAGAAAATCAGTTGTTCAAATACATGGCACGGAGAAAACTTCTACTTCAAATATAGGGAAAAAAAGCCCCCTAACTTACATTTTTTAATGCCAAATTACAAGAAATTAGATTCTTCAGATCTCTCTTACCACTCTTTTTAGGTCTAAGAAATGCAAAAATTATGTAGAACTTTTCCTACAGATTTAAATTATAATACTGTTTTTTCAAGTACAGCTTTTTTAAAAGGTATCTTTTTTCCATTTACAATGCTCACCGTTTTCTTTGCTCTAGATGTGGCCACATGCATGCCAATATCTCAGTATGCAAGAAAGTGTTCTTAAGACATGTTTTAAGTAGCTTCATCAATACTGGCATTCTGTAACATTACACAGTGCACAAGATATGCAACTGGTACATATGGAAACTACTATGTCAGGAAATGAATCAAGCTACAAGGACTTTAATATAAGTTGAACAGAAGCTAAACCTGTTACAAGCTTTTGCTCTGTATCAGCCAGTACAGCCCTCAAAGGAAAGTTTAAGTGCACACTTGGGCCTCATTGTACTTGTTTCAATATACAGAGTCAGAGGTTTAAAAAGCATTAACTCAAAAAGAGCTTAAGTAAACTGCAATACGCCTTTTGCACCAGTATAGAACTTCATCCACTGCACTTAAACTCTCGTTATATCATTACAAAAATCCACTCCTTTCACTACAGGCTGGTGGCACACCGAATCACTGCTGGTAACGTACCCACAGCATTGCAACAACTGCTCATTCACAGGACACTCAGCAGCCAGCATGGACCAACCAGGGAACTCAACTTCCAAACTTCCAGTGGGCAATTACTGTTTTAACTGAACTTCACTTCAGCTGCTAGTAAACAGCCATTTGTAATGGACTCCAGCAGAGAGGCCAAACCCGTAATCATCCTCCAGCCTGAAGCTCTTCCTTGCTCCCTCAAATATTCTTTAACTTACCTTGATGAGAATTTTGATAAGACAGGTTAGGTGGAAGTTACTGTAACCTTTTCCTTCTCAAAGGAATCATGCATAATCCCACATGTTTATCAATCCAGAAACCAAGGCGAGTCACTTAAGAGACTCAAACAAAGATTTCACAAAAATCAACAACTGGTGCCATAAAGTGAGATCAATCAGCTTCCCCAGAAGTCTCAAACCACGGAGAGCTAGATTCAGGCACGCCAAATCGCTTTGGCAAATGCTCATGACACTCAGTTTCATTTCTCACATCATTAAAAAAAGTTAGAAATTTTATTTTGCTGATTATCCAATTGCTTGAACATATGACTGCCAAGATGCTGAAAAAACCTGGGAAAGTATTCCAACAAGAACTATAGATTGCTATCATATCTGTAAGGACTACGTCTAGATTTCCCTTTCAAGGGAAGTTACAGATTCAAAACAAAGAAAAATATTTTTTTTGAGAACTGATATATAAATAAGCTCAACTGGTATCTAGAAAACAGCTATTAAAAATTACAATCTAATATTTGATTTTAAACTATAACCATAACATATTCATTTAACCTGATCATAGGCTCTTAAAATCAACCAATTCTGAATACTTGAATAGTGATTTTATCTATAGTAAAATAGCTGTATCGCCTGAGTAGAAAAAACACTGGAATCATTTGCAGCATTCTCCTGCATGCTTTTTTTCAGTCTAGTAAAAGAAAAGTAGCTGCATAACATGAATAGATGTTAAGCATAAACAGAATGATATTGTATTTCACCATGTTCTTGGAGGGGTCATAGTACTGATTGAGAAACTGCATTTCATGAAGAGAAATACAGGGAAGGAAACTGTTCGTTTTTATAAGAACTTACAAAAACAAATCAATGTGCTAAGGAACTGACTGGCATAATGTAGCTTTAATGATCTGGTCAAATATCCTGTACAACCTAGGCTGAAGTCTGAGTGGTAAAGACTGAGAAATCTTTCTGTCTTTTTTTTCCCCTATACAGAGCGTTACACATCCTTTTCCTGTTCTGTCAGATCAGGAAACACAAATATTGATTTCACTCTCACAATCCTCCCAAAATACATGAGTGACAGTTCTTAATGAAATCTAAGAAGAAATAAAACTATCAGATATTCAAACTTGGCTATATGTCTATTCAAATTTAATGCACAATTTCAAAATTTAGTTTGACTTCCAGACAAACAGTTTAAGCTTTTCAAAAGCCTCTCTCAAACAATTTATGTTGTTCAGTCCTCCAAATATTTTTTCAGTTTTTTTCCTGATCCCTCTGGAACTTTTTTCCACAATTCTTGCAACAGAGGTATGGATTTTAACATTTCCTACCTTACATTCCACCAACACACAGAGACTGAGAAAGTCATTTTTCTGCTCCTACTCACTGCTTGCAAGTATGCCTCTAAGACCTCCACCACCCGAGCATCAAATTGGTGCCTTACTTGGACTGCTTGCCCACTTGTTTTTCAAACATCTTATTGCTACCCAAGGAATAGCTATTCATTTTGCAGTCCCTCTTCCTGCCAAAATAATCTCTGAATCCACTATATGCCCACCATTAGCCAAATGCATTTTTGTCAGGACTGTTAGAGTGTTTCAAAAGCCAAGATGCTGGAAGGTTTTAGAGGTGTCTCTTGGTTTTGGGTGTTTTGTTTTTTTTTTTTTTGGTTGGGTGTTTTTTGGTGTTTTGTTTTTTGGTTCTTGTGTACCTGTATGCGTGAAGTAGGAAGGAAAGTTTGTTTCCACATACAATGTATCAGTACCTACAGAGAACACTGTTGTCAAGCCCCTCTCACTTCACAGCAGGAGCTTGACAAATAGGTGTGAGAATATTACAGGCTTTTCCTAGGCATGAAATACATCTGTCTGCTTAGTTTCTGTTTTTTTTTCAGGGAGAAAGGTCCTTTGCCAGGTGGCTCAGAAATTCCAAGATCAGGTAGACACAGCAAGACTCTATATTCTTTTTAGGAAACTGGTGCCCATTTTAACGTACAATTCACACCAAAAGCAAGACAGAAAGAAAACCCATCCTGAGAAGCTGAAGGTGATGAAGATCTGGTTGTCCCTGTTTGCTGAATACTCCTAGACAGATTTGCTGTTTTCCATATTTATTGCTATTTTAATTATTACAACCAGCAAGCTTTAACTATATTTAGACAAAAATGGGCAACACAAACCAACATGGGGGGAAGTGAACTATTTCATGGTTCACATTACTTGGAGCAGTATTTTAGAGGCATTAGTACTGGAACCATTTATTTGAGGCAGAAACAGTCTTCACACTACAGTGCACTGAAACACTGTGGGACTTTCATTCTGCAGTTAGGTCATGCGAACAGTTCCATCAGCATTCAACACAACCATGTTACAAAATCTTGATATAGAATGAATAGACAACATCAAGCCTGGACAACTACAAGGTTAGAAGCATTCCTCACATTTATTCTAGGTTTTTTTGTTGTTTGTTTTTTTTTTTTTAATTAAATTTCCAGAAAACGTAATCAATTGGTATGTCTGATACAGACATTTAACAGTACTGCATAAAACTTTTTCAAGAGCAACTTAAGCCCAATATTTTCACTCTTCTTAATCTACTACACAGAAAATTAAACCATTGCACACACTGTATTTCAACAGGTCGTATCAGGAAAGAATCATGGAAATTACTTAAAAGCTTGTTATGAAGTAGATGATCTGTTAGAAGATTTTTCCTGTGAATACCACACCAAAAATGTTCAAATTCACTGAAGGAAGGAGTTATGTATATTTTTCTTAACTCATGTATCCTATGCAGACAAGTTTTACATGATAAATGAAATACTTCAGACAGACCATCTTCAATCAAAACACATTTTACACTTCATTTTACAAAAAAAGGTCATAACAGCAAAGAAAATACAATTCTAGTTACATGGGGTCCTTAGCACTTGAAATTATCTTTCAGGTATATATAATTCCCTACAGCTTGTACATTTTATGACAACTTAGAATCATAGAATCATTTAGGTTGGAAAAAACCCTTAAGATCCTTAAGTCAGACTATAAACCTAATAGTTTGAAGTCCACCACTAAACCATGTCCCTAAGTGCCAGGTCTACCTCCAGGGATGGTGACAACCACTTCCCTGTTCCAATGCTTGACAACCCTTCTGGTGAAGAAATTTTTCCTAATATCCCATCTACTACTCAATTATTAGCTATCCAAAAATGCTGTGCTAGGACCTCAAAACAGGTTGCATAAAATGCTTTACCAGTCATGATGCATGTGTGACTTGTCTGTTTCCTAGGCAAGGAAGGAACACAACCTTAACAGGCAATGGAAGGGAAGCAGCAATAAACTCCATTACCTAACTAACACAAGTGAAGGAAAGGTTTTAGTTACAAAACTACTCTAGGGAAATGTAACCACAAGGAATACATTATATGGCAAACATTTATATACAAAGAAATGCAGCAAACTACCTGACCCATGTGCAAAACCCAATAAAAGTGAGATCAGGTTCTGTCTGCTACTTGTAACCTACAAAAATCCCTTTTCCTAAAAAACGACAAGGTCAGAAGAGGTGGCTGATAGCTTTCAAAGACTACAAGCTTTTACCAGGATATAAAAATCAGTAAGACAAACGTCATTAGGTTAGACTAATAATCAAGGTTAAACAGTTTGGAATGCCTGTAGGATGTATGAAGAAATACAGTTAGCTAAGAGGACCTTGTGAGACTCAAAGAGCCAGGATCACAGGATTCTTAGCTCACACAAACCATAAATAATAAATCAAACAAATCACAGCACTGACTTAAGCTTTCCTCATGAAAAAGACCGCTACTTAGAGTACTCTAAGAAGGAATCCCTGTCCCCAGAAATACTTTTCTCTTCTGTGTTCTTCCACTGCAGTGTCTCCCTCGTACACAAGCTGCCACAGACATGTGAAATGCCACAATTTCAGCAAGTTCCTCAAAGGAGCTACATCCTGGCCTGAGTGTGTGCATGGACCTTGACCTTAAAGGATTCACCTGATTAAAGCCAGACAAGACTTCTCCTTGTTGGAAGGCAGGAACAAAATCCCACATATTCATCTCAAGAAACTATTCCAGCTTGACTAGAATAATAAGGCTATCCACCTTGATAAAAGTTTGCATTGTCACAAAAAGCCGCTGCCTCACATCTGTGAGGCTCTGTCAGCACTTGTGTCACCATTTTTCCATCATTATGGTGGCTCCTCCTCAAATGCCATCCAATTAACACAGCCTACATCAATATACAAAACACTTCATTGAACAAACGTCTGTGTAGAACTCTAGTCACTTTCTCTTTGTGGCCATGAATTACAGTATGTGACTTACCAGCCCACACGAACAAACAAGAAACAGACAAAAAACACAGGGTCCAAAGTGATGGAAATCAAACCATTCCCAAAACATGATCTGAATGAGAATTACTCCTCTCAGAAGTTATAATTCACTACATTATAGGTCTGGACTCTTCAAGAAATGAAAGCAAAACAGATAATGAAGCCTTTACAACTTCAAGAAATGAAAATGAAACAGATAATGAAGCCTTTACAAATTCAATAATGTATGCCAATAACAGGAGGCTAAAAGAGGAAAACAAGAGGGTATTGAGCATGCATGCATACACACAGGCAAATACAAAATTCCATTTTTTCTTCTGAAGTATGGAAGACAAAAGATTTTTTAGGTTTCGGTGTTGAGTCTTTTTGTTTGTTTAAGTGGATGTGCATATGTGGTATATGAAATGCAGAGATACATAAATACTACTTTGGCAAAGCTACAGAGAAATAAAGGATGGCCTTATTCCACTCCAATCAGTTAAGAATTTATTGAAATTGAAGATGCAATACTAGTAAAACTGCTTGATTCCTGAAAGAGTTTCCACTCATCAGATTCGCAGCTGATGAGCACTGTGCAGCATGTTCATTTCCTTCAGCAGATGCTTCCGATGTTTGTTACCAAGAGTTGCTGCTGGAGTACTGCTCTGGTTGCAAACCAAGCTAAGCAAAAGAATTTTGCAGACGCTTTGGGAATAATGTGACACAAATAAAAATACTTTTTTGATATTCATCATATTGTATTTCTTTCCATCATCTACTTAAGAGACTAAGCATAGACTAAGTCAGAATATCTGTTGGCAAATAACCATAAAGTAATGTTTGCCACTCAGTCTCCCTTATCACTGCTTTTCCTGTCAATAAAACTGCACTAATTCTCTCATGAAACACTAAGAGAGTCTTTTGGGTCTCAGTCTGCTCAAAACACGAACACTGCATTCACATAAGCCTTCAAAACACCTACCACACAGACAATAATCAAGTTACTATATCAGTGAAGGGCAATTAATGCCAGCTACTCCTGAAGTTCAATTAAAATTTTAGAGCCAAGGTGAGGAAAAGAATTGCATATTAAGCTATTTTATTAAACAGAAGCAAAAGCAGGGTGAATGTGTTAGATGACAGCAGCATACAATGCCAAAAACATGATCTTACAAACAAAATGAAGAAAAAAATAGTTTCAAACTTGAAAGGAAATGAGTGGTGCTAATAAAATTCTACATATGACATCAAGCATAGAAGTTGATGGTATAAGGCTTTTTTTTTTTTAAACAAGGGAAAGGAAGATAATATAGTTGAAGGGTGACGACTTACAATTGTAGACCAATTGTTTTTACTCTAAGTGACTGTAGGAATTCAGAACACTTCATTACATTGCCAGATTCTATTTTATGAAGCAGATTAAGGATTTTAGATTATTTGCACCTAGTGTTGCTGGCCGCTTCATAAGTTTTAGGCAGTTTAGTTTTGGGAGCTTAAACAACCTGATCTTTTATTCAGTCACTTTGTCTTTCAGCATCTTTTCAGTCCAGGCTGTATAAGCTGCCTTCCTCCTGGACAGCAAGATGGATTTATCACCCAGAAAAGAGGAAGCATATGTTCTTATGTAATCCTTATTCTGCTCATACAAAATAAATCCATATTCTATAGAAAAGCAAGAGAAAACAGTCTGCATATGTTAAATTATGAAGAGTGGACACTCCTTTCGCTAAACATACTGTTCCATGGGCCATTTAAGAGTGAACTATTCCCTACATCATCTCATACAGGTAACGAGCAGGAAGCAGTAGTGAAAGTTACCTTACATGTAACAAAACCACCAGAAAAAAAAAAAAAAAGTGAAGGGTTTTTTTCCTAGTATTAGGCTTGGTACAGCCACCAGTAATTATGTGAACTGTGGGTGTTGCAGCTAGCTGAGTTTCTCATGAAGAACAGAGTCATTATGCAGAGATTAAGAAGAAAAAAGGTAAACCACCCTTTCAGACTAAATTGGACTCAGTGTCCCCAGGCAAAATGGTTTCAATAATAAATAAGAAGAACCAACCAGTTCCTCCTTTTTTGAAAGCTTTTCAGTCTTTTATGAAATGGCAAAAGTATTTCGAAAGAACTGAGATCACCTCATTGATTTAGGAGTAAAGACATACCCTTAGTCTGCAAACAACTTCAAATGCTCTCCTCAGGAGGAACAAAAATCAACAGATACAGCACCAGACATTCCCTGCACCCTACTCACATTTTCTACACATATGGCTGTTTGCAGAGATAAAGCACTTGCACTGCACTAAGTCAAAATTCATTCCTGTATTTAGGATTATGAGTCATGCTGTTGAAAAAGCTATCATACTATTTCATGGGGACAAGGTGACTGAGCTTTTTAGACAAATAAGACTGCGTACTAGAATAACATGAATCTCAAGAGTGAGCCTTCATTTAAAGGGCACTCTATTCTTGCTGCAGTTTTCAAGAGATTGATGTATCAAGACCTAACGCAAGGATCAAGAATTCATTCTCCCAAATTTACTGACCACAATGCCAGAAAGAGAAATATGCACTCAGAAGACACTGATATTATACCGTATCTGGAAAAGATGGAACCTACAGTCCCTATGTTAACAGTGAGGAAAGCCTCTACCAAGATTTACATCCTCAGAACTGAGTGACATTTATTTTCCCCCTAAATATATTAGAAAGTAAGTTTACCTTAAATAGTTGCCAAAACTCAAGGAGGACAATAAAATAGGCCCCCAAAATTGATGTTTCATGTAGGTCCACACACCTATTCAATCTCATCAGGTCAGATAATGCTTTTCACAGAAAGATAAATCCCTACGATCAAACCACAAGATGATGTTGTTGTGTAAGAAATACTGAACCTGACAAATGAAGACCACTGTTATTTCCAATCCAAAGCTCAACGCACCTCTGGCGAAAAAGTAGCAGACATGGCAGATCAAAGCACACTTGGCACGGAGATGACAGTTTTCAGGAACCTTTTTCTCAAATTCCTTCCTAGAGGTTTAGGAAGTCTGACGAGGAAACAAAACCAGCACCGGGCGGAACCGAGACGGTAACGGGCAGATTTCAACAGACTTTCGCCTGAGATTCATCCTCCCATCCCCGGCAAACCCTGCCACCCACCCGCGCTTCGCTAAAACCTCCG